>NW_005054339.1:3757103-3759099 GCF_000277835.1 Geospiza fortis | reverse complement strand
CATAGTCAGAATCACACCAAGTGAAACGTCAGCACATGTACCACCCAAACCTCATCCTCCCTCCTCTTGTAATCCCCCTTTCTATTGACAATACCCTATAATAACAATTCTTGTTCCTACAGAAAAAAATTGAATAAGTAATCTAATGCCTCTCACCATTCTGCTTTTACTACTAATAGCTGTAAGTTGTATAAATATGATGGCTAATACTGGGTTTATTTCAGACTGAAATTCTTAGCTTCTTATCTGAACCCAAACTGCTCTCTGTACCCAAACCATAAACTTCCAAGGCTTAGCACCTGGTCATGAAGATACATCCTGGGATCTTTGTATTGAATTAATCTATGGAAAGAAGGCGAAGAATTCAGTCTACCATAGAGAGAGTTTTCAGTGAGAAAATATTTTTCTTTATACCTCTCAATGTTGGAACAAGTATTGAAAGTCTGAATCTTCAGTTACAAAACTCCTAAATACAACAGTGGAGCAGGACACAAAATTATCAGAGAATATAATACAGAGGAAAATTAGGCTGTAAAATTTGGAGAGTTTAGACTTGAGTACAAAAAATAAAATGTAAAAGCATTAGGTCGTGAGTAGAAGTTGGGTTTCCTCCTTTTGTATTCTACCTTTTGAAGCAAATAGTTTTGAGGATAAAGGAAACAGAAGCAAGATAAATCAACCCATAATTTTGTAAAAATCAGAACACATGCACATGTTCAAGAACCACTTAGTATGAGAAACAGGTGCTTTTCCAGATGAGATATTTGAGACACAATCTCTGCGCTTGACAGGGGCATGTCTAGCAGTAGTAGCTGTCTTGCAAAACCAGTCCCTTTGTGAGAGATCTTTCCCAGGACCTGGTTAAACCAATGATCAAATAATACATTTTAAAAATGGATTTCGCCTACAAAGTTCTAATAGCTAAGATGCATCAGGGTTTAGGGATCCAGGTATTTGGTTCAGCCTCAAGTATATGTTCTGTGAAATACTCTGACAAACCAAAAGTTCTTGGTCCAGTAACAAAAAGGAAAAAAAATTCCAAGTCATTCCAAGTCATATAGAAACATGCTAAAATGAACCCTGGATTCTAATCTGGAAAATAAAAGGCCGATGTATATAAGTCAATTCTATTCAGAAGCCTGATCTGAATGGAAACTTTATCTTTCAAATGAGAAGCTTATCCACTCCATCCCTTCATAGTTTGCTCTCCAGATCATAAGATGATGCACTAGCATTGCCAACTTAGTTAATCAGTCTTTAGGATGCAAAATTATAGCTGACATCTCCCTTTGAAGGACAACAAATCTAACCCTGTAGAAATCTTTGAAATACATCAAAAAGGCCTCCCTGCTATATCTTCTAAGGGTCTTACTCATGCTGCCATCCTGTGACAAAAAACAGTAAACGCAAGAAAAAAGTTCCACAGAAAAATCCCAGACCATTATCAAAACACTTCTGAAATTCCTTCCCCACTTTTTATGCTTAGAAGAAGATCTTGCATTAAACCCAAAACTTCAAAATACAATGCCTTAAAGGTGTGTGTAATTGCTTTACCATTTTCACAGTGAAAAACTGACACTTCTGATCCCTATTACAGAAATTGTCACAAAAAGGAAGAAAAACTACTAAATAGGTCAAGCTAATAAAATCTTATTATGGATCCCATAAGTCTTTTTTTGTCTGCTATAACAGTGTAGCATTTCCTAGAAACACCTTGCCTCATGGCAGAGCATCAGGAGATTAAAATGCTTCTCCTGACTTGATGAAATGAAGTACCCATAACACACAAAATGAGATGGAGCTCAAAAATCTCCACATTAGGCTCAGCACTCCTGAGGACAGAGGCATACCAAGAGTCAAAGCTTAGCTGAATATCCTCAAGGGGTTTTAATTATTCTTAATGGTAATAAATCCCAGAAAGATAAGAGAGTTTCATGAGATTTGGTTGGTTTTTCTGTGTTGATCAAGTTTATTGTGTAAAACAGGAATTATTTAT
>NW_005054339.1:3711633-3757072 GCF_000277835.1 Geospiza fortis | reverse complement strand
AGGAATGCTGAAGGTTTTATTTCTAAAAGTTGAGATAGATCACCTAAAAATTCTGGCTTGCACATGGCACCAATTAAAGAGACTCTTCTGAAGGGTGGAATCATTTGCCTGAAAATTTGCATCTGCTTAGTTGGAGGAGAAGGGCAAATTATCCTCAGCAGCCCAAACAGATTAATAAAATGGCAGAAAATGAAATAGTGATCAGTGTGTAGAAAGCAATATTTTGCCTCATTTCAATTGTTCTAATTTGCCTGTTAATAACTATCTATTTATTGCTATTCCAATCAGATGAGAAAGGCTCAGCAGAGAAACATATAAGAGAGTGGAATCTGAATACAGGAACTTTTCAGACAGCTCACCCACAGAGAAGCAGGGCTGAAGTGGGTGGGGAGGGCTTTGTCATTAATTTGATTCCAGGTAGGAAGGGTTAAAAACTTCATGGAGTCCAGGTAAGGATCAGCTCATAGACAAAGTGTGCTCTGGACTGGAGCTGTACCCCAAAGATACCTTGCTGGGACTATTAACCAGTGCAACTAAGACTCCCAGTGTGACTTAATACCCTCTGGCACTTTTGCAGTTCATCTTTTAGTATCAGCAAACTAACTAAAAGCCAATTGTTTACAAGAGGAATACATTTACCTTCGGTGATAGGAAATAAAAAGAAGAAAGAACTATGCCTAGACAAAAGGATAAACACCTACTGTTGTCTTACTGTGCTGTCATTCCCAGTTCCAGAACAGAAAAGCTGAGGAAATGAGTACCCAAGCAACACTGATCTTCAGAAACACACTTGTCTACATGTCCAACACACAATAACCACTTTCAAATAACACTCATCAAAAAATATGGGACATATCATTAAAAAAAATCCCCCTTTGATTAAAACTTTAATTTTAATTTTAAGTTTTAATCAATAATTACTTCCCTTTGAGCAGTTGCTTTATAGTCTGTTTCAAAAGCATTTGTGACAAAGACTCTTCAGAAGGCAGCTCAGCAGATTTGGGGCAAGACACAGACACCATGACACAGCTGCCTCTACACCAGGCTCCCAGACAAACCCACAAACTCCTTCACTTCCTGCTCTTCTCTTTTCCACTATTTTCCCTCTGATGTCAGCTTCACGCCCAACCTTAGAAATAAGATGATTCCACAAGTCAAGTTTCCTCAACAATTTTCTCCTTTACTTTGAATTTGTTTAACTGCACCAAAAAAAGTGAGAGTTTTTTATACCTATACCCCATCCTCCCCCAAAATAGAAGAATGATTGATTTTAGGATTTTGATTTTTTAATGCTCTTTGCTCCTGAACACCTGCCATAGCAACAGCTCTGGGCTTTACAGTTCCCCAGACAGTAGCCAAGCACTACTAAAACACCACTTCTACGTGGGGCTGCATGTACATGGTTTAAGTAGCAAATTGTTATTTTGTCCTTATAAAACTTTGGGTAAAACAAAAATAAACCTCAAACAAAAGAAATACACACCAAAAATAACTAGGTAAAACTAAGATCTCATTCACAGCATGCTCTGGCCAAATTAGATGCCCTTGGGAATGTTGCTCATTTTTAACTCTCATTCGTTCTATTTTTCATCTACACGCATGCAACAACTTTATGGTAAGGAAGCTGCAAAGGATACTTTTGGAAAGGATTTGTTTCCTTGAAGGGTCAAGAAAGAATCCAGACAGCATCTTACAAAAAAAACCCCAAACAACAATTAAATCCTGCTCTCAGAACATCAGACAAGAGACTTGGCTTAACACAATGAACAATGGTATTCATCTTAACCTACTGTCTTCCTCCTTTACCTCTCTAATTCAGAATAAACAAATTAATACTTATGTTAATACTTATGTAGCACTACAAAGTAAATCTCTGTTCACATTTTCTCCACATTTCAGAGTAAGGAAGGGTTTTTTCATGCCTGGACAAACACCACCCGCAATACAACACCTTGCTGCAGTGCTTGGGTATTTTTATCTCTGCACAGGTAGAGCAATCCTTGAATGTATAATGAATACATGGCAGGGAAGGAATCTGTACAGGTGGTTTTTTTCTTATCAGCCTTTTTCTTGTTCTCCTGGATAACCACGTTATAAAAATTAAAAAGTTGACCCTGTAAACCTTATCAAGACTTGGTATCATATCCCAATTCTACTATATGATTTTTAAGGACTATTTAGACACAGTAAACAAAGAATAGACAACACAGTATGTAGCTCATAAGTTATAAATTCCACCATCTCATACAATAAGGTGTATTCAAATGGTTCTATATTTGTTTTTACCAAACCTCATAATGCTTCATACAGCTACATAACAGTCAAATGCAATACAAGGTTTTCCAAGATTTTGGGGGGTTTTGTTTTTTAAGGATGGCATATGGTTATGTACATATATATTTAACATATCTTGTAAAATCTATCAACAGCAGTGAGATAAAAGTTAAGATGGAACAGGTAAATAGTCCTAAAAATGGAATTTTGAATATGCAGTCAAAAAGAGGCATAAAACTACACAAATGTTGTTACCCCTTGCTAGCACAGTATTTAGCCTGCAGTTGTAAAATCCTTTCAACAGTGTCTCTCTCTTTAAACGAAGGAGGTTGCCATTAAGAAACAGCCAAGTAAATCAGTTTCTTTCTGCAACTATAGCAAATCATGACCTTGAGCTGTTTCATGCACAATGAATTAGCAGAGAATAATTTACACTTTCCAGAGGAAATCACATTCCACAACCAAGGAAAAGTTCTAGACTAATTGCAGTCAAAACCAAGGGTCATTTAAGAGGCTGGATGACGCTGGTAGAGACAGAGAGGTCCATGTTAACAAGTCGTAGGGCAAAAGGAAACAGCCTCAAGTTGCACCAGGTGAGTTTTAGATTGGATATTAGGAAAAATTTCATCACTGAAAGGGTGGTCAAGCACTGGCACAGGCTGCCCAGGGAAGTGGTGGAGTCACCACCCCCAGAGGGATTTGATGTACATCAAGGTTAGCTTTGATATTTCTTCAGAGATCGGTATTGGGGTATTTCCAGGAGCTGAGAAGGTACTAACAGCTTTACTATATGGTATATATATTTAAACATGTAAGTTAATACACAGGAGTAAATCTGAAAACAGAATTAAATAGACTGTAATATGAAAAAGTGAATTATCAAATAATATCAGAAGTCTGAAGCAAGGACAGACAATTGTAGGGGGAAGGAAATTAAATGTATTAGAAAGGAGAATGGAAATAAATGCTTAAGGCAAAAGACATGTTGTATATCAAGCCACTCATTAAAAAGGGAAAAAAGCAATTCTTTATATGTGATACAAGGACAGAGAAGAGCTAGTGTCACAGAAGGATTGCCAGCTCCTGTGGGAAGCAATGCACAGAATTAAGAAGTGCGTATTTTGAAATCAGTAGGTGAGAGAATCTCATTTTATTGTTCCCCTACAAGAAATGGGATTCTATTCCAGTCACTTTTCCTTTTAGGCAATTAAACAAGGAAACAAAAGCCATCTTTCAATTCTAACCTCCTACCCACCAAGGAGAAAAAGTAGAAATCAGCAAAGTACATACACGTTTGCAGTGAAATAAATTACAGCTCAACTTATGTGAAGCCATCAAGAAAATTTATAATTGCTCTTCATATTTAAACCATAACATTTTTCTAGTCTGAAGAACACTGCCCCCTCAAATATTCTCCCCCTCTTTTCCAAGAGAATATGGATTCATTACAGATAACAGTCTCATTACTGTGTATGATTATTGTGAATATAAATGAAACCTACCTGATTGTAGATCCAATCCTTTTACAATTTATACAAAATTTAGCATTCCAAGAACTGGTTTAAAGGTTTGCAAGGCAGCATGCCTTGCACAGTACGTGCAGGCTTTTTTCATATATCCTAGATATATGTAGAATTTTTTTCTGGCTTAACTACCTGCATGTCAACAGCAATTCTTTCCTTCACTTTTCTTGTTTACATCACTTCTCATCAGCAGTGATGATTTCAGCCCTAGACCCTCAACAGAGAATCTGCTATTCTTTGACAATAATTGAGGTACACAACACTTTAGGCAAGAACTTTTCATTAAAAGCTACCCAAAACCAGCCTCACTTCAGGCACAAGGCTGCTGCAGAGGTGCCACTGACATCCACAAGAGAGGTGACTCCCATCTGCACTGGCCTCAATCGACCCTGAACTGCTGAGCATTCAAATGTTGTGCTAATTAGTTTACTTCCAAACGAGACTGAAATAATAACATTAATCCTGCACACATCTTGTTTTCATTCAAGCCTTTGGAAACAGATGCTACAAATGCCATATAGAGGGTTCTTCTTTTTTGACAGCATTGTTATATATGCAAAGTTACAGATAATTGACCTGTTCAGTCAACTAGATCAACCATTCATCTATACCTACTTGTGATATTTGACCCCTTTTTATTAAAAAAAACCACCCAACTCACAAAACAAAGAGTACCACACCTATTAAAACACACCCCACAGAAGCAAATTTTGCACAGAAGCTGCCATCAATTATTTTTTTAACTGTAGACAGAAAGCAGGACTTTGTACATCTTTATACACATGGAAGAAGACATTTCAGAACAGAATTGCATGAGGTTAATCACCAGGTCAGAGGCAAATTAGACCTGTAGGTGTTTTGAAGGTTTTGAAAGCAGAAATACTATTTAATTCAGCTTAATGGCTGCACTAGACAATGAACATATCAACATTTCAGCCAAGATTGGAAGGAATCATCTCTGCCAACCTACAGGTTAAATAATGTGGAAAAATTTGCTGTGAGTGAAGCCCAAGCAATGCAAGCCACAGAACACTCTGGATTTCTTGTCTTTTCAGCCACATCAGAAAAACCCAGGCTTTTACTAGACTCTGGAGAGGAAGGTACCCAACAAGCAGAGAGGATTTGTGGGAAGAATGGGAATTCTGTACTTCTCAAGACATAATTATTTAGGTTGTGCATTTTACTGAAGATTCTTGAGAAGAGCTGAGTTAGCAGCTGGTTTTGTCTGACAAATGATGTTCAGAATAATTAGAGCTTTCAGTAATTCAACTCCTGTATATTTATAAACCAAGATAAATAAGCAGCATGCAATCAGATAAATATGGTCTAGATGAAAAATACTATACACTAACATTTGCATTATTCCAACACATAAGTATAGGTCCCAATCCCTCATATCATGCTGTGTTCTGCCATCCTTTTTCAGACAAAATTCCCTAGACATCTTGCAATGCTGAGGAAGTTCTACTGAACAAATATATATCTACATTAATAACATGCTTAAGGTGGACTGGAGTGGAGCAGTTCCAATTTATGAAGGTACTTGAACTATATTCCTATTACACTGGGGTTATACAGAATAAAGAACTTCAGCAAAGCAAACTACAATTTTTAAAAATGTCTCCAATTGTCTTAAAATACAGAGAAGAAACCAACATGCTTCCTTCTGCTTCTTTGCCCTCAATGTGTTCCATTCCTCTTTATTTGCTACCTTTATGTGTCCCTGTTCTCACCTTTAGCTGGTTTTTGAGCCTGCAGCAGCCTCCTGATGCTGGCTCCTTTCTGCAAAACTTCCCTCCCTCTCCATGACAGAATTTCCCTTTGGATTTGGAGGGAATTCTGTCCCTCCCACTCCATTTCCTGCACATGCCATCCAAGGCACAACAAAGTATATTGGCTGTTACTGGGGACATAACCACCCTCTTTTTCCAATGACATTCACAATGTATAAAGTGCACCAATGGATCCTAATCTATTTATTCTTCCTTTTAAGGGTTCATGCATCATAATTTAATGAAAAGATTTTAAGAAAAACAGCTGTATTTGCAAAACCTTCCACCATTCTTAGGTATAAAACTATTACTGAGCTATTACTCATTTTATTTCTGCATCATTTTCTCAGGTGACCAGATCCTTACTGCAGTATTGTGATTACAACCATAATCAGAACCATAAAAGTTCTAAAGGAACTTTTAGAAAAATTACATTAATAGCAAAAATTTCCAAAGGTAAAAAGCAACGGCTATAAACAAGTAGGAGTAAAGAAAAGGACAGAGTGACAAAGAACATGTGAAAATAAATTTCTATGGTAATTGAAATGTAGACAGAAATAATCAGACACTCATAAAATAATAAATAAAATTGCTCAATTCCCAATTTACCTGCATTTAACCATTGTGAATTTGACTCTAATGAGAGTCTTGTTGGTTGGATCTTACTTGGAAGAAAACCAGAATAGGTCAGAAAAGGTCTGAAGGACCTAGACAGGAAAAAGTAGTGCAGAATTGTAGCTATGTGGAAAATGTATAATGAGAAAGAAATATCAGCATGGAAAAAATTATAAGGGGAAGAAGAGAAGGTTTGCAAATTTGCAAATTACTTTCTGATATCAGCAGAGCATATCACCTTGTATTCAAAGCACAGGAGGGATTCATCCTCTGACAAAAAAGGTTCAATCTCCCTTGCCAGTGCAATGGCATATGGAGATTTATTGCCAGCTACAGACACCAAATATCAACAACAGGAAAAACTGAGTTTTTATCAATTTTGTAGTTATTCAGGAATGTTACAGGAAACCATTTATCTTTTCAGTAGTGCAAGCAGTTATATTTAAATAGTGTGTTAAAATTAATGCCTTGTAGCTCTCAGAGCTGATCCATTCCATTCCATTTCCCTCTGTTTCCATATCCATATGCTAAGGGTGTTCTTCACCAGCCAATTCTCTCTAAATGCTAAACTCTCTATAATGAAGAAGTGCCCCTAAGTTTAATATCAAAGTTTTTAAATTTGAGGGGAAAAAAGTATTATTAGGCCCATTTTACACAGATGCCTCCAGCTGGGGAGAGAGGGGAGTTACACTGGCACTTTTAATTTTCAATTTTAAGGTTTCTGGCACTCTCCATGAAATCCTACCACCACTGTGTGCACCAGATTTGTCTGTGTGACATGACAGGTTAAATTAGCATTGTGCTTAAGGACTGCACTGAGTTTTGGCCACCAAGATTACAGGACTTAAGTAGACCATCAAGAAAAGGTTATCACAGCCCCAGGATAAAAGGCAGATATATCTATACATAGAAAATTAGTGTTGACCTACAGAAATTCTCCAGTTTTCTTTCATTCACACTCCTCTCCCTCTCAAATGTTTCATGGGGGATGCTAGAATTTATCCCTACTTTTACTGTAAAGCTGCATCGCAGTTTGTAACGAGTGCATGTCTGAAATGTGAAGTGAGTACCCAGACTTTCTCCCTTTCATGCCGTCTATAATAGCTTTCTTGTTGTACTTTGATGAAGAAACTGCAGAAAACATTATAAAAGGCACAATGTGCATAGGGGGTAATAAATCTGCTGGATGCAGATAGTCAATGGCTGCAAGTCATAATCTAAAGCTTTGCTCTTAGCCTCCTACCAGTTTTCATTATCAGTGAAAATTGCCATTAATGTAATACGATAGCATCATGGCCAAACAGCTCAGTACTCATACATTTCATACAGCTGTCAGAAGATGATAGACATTTAGCTTCAAGGTAAAGCCAAAGTTTGAATGTTCCTGCTTTTTATCTCTGAAGCTTTGTTACTTTAGAAGATAATTATCTAATTTTGTGACCAATGATGTGTTCCCAACACATCAAATTTTAATACCCATAGTATGTAGATTTTTTTATGTTTCTTTTGAAAGTTAGCAATTTTAGATAGCTTGACACAAAATCTTCAAAGTATATTGAATAGTCAAGTATTAAAATGGATCCTGGAGGAACAATAGGAACACTGCATGCTGGGGCCCTGGCCAGAGTTTTCATAATGCATTCCAAACAGCATTTTCACTGTGCTGTTACCTAACAGGCTACAGATTTTATGACTGCATAATTTTGAATCCCGCTTTTTGAAAACAAGTAAAATCCTTGTTTGTGTATAAAAGCACAAAGAAATCCCTTGACAGCTACTGTAGAATAAAGTAAAAGTAGACAATAAGACATAAAACCTTCCACCAGCTGACAGACTCTTTCTGTACAACACTAAGTTCACTTAAGATACTGGGGGGGATAAAGATAGTAAAAGAAGCAGCTAATAAAGCAAGTGGGAGCTAAATGGCTTGTCTTAGCCCTAGATTAGAAAATAAATTCCTGTGTTATCACGACAAATTAAAAAGTCTTCTCCTATTCATGCAATCAGCTAAGTGGAAATTACTCTTGAGACTTCATAATTATGAGAACAGCTACATATTCCTATTGTGAGTGGTAAAAACCCACCTGAATATCAAACAGCAGAGAGCTCAGTTTAAGAGTCCATAAAGCTACTGAGAACTATTTTAAAATAATAGGTCAGATAAAGTGTTGAGACCTGATGAAGCAACTGAAGAATTCCTTAATGTTGTCTATGACTGGGACCTCAGGGGTGCTGCCATGACAAAGTGCTGTGCCTTTCCATGCCTTCCAGGAGATTATGAAGATGATGAACCAACAATGGGTAGGGAGGTAGAAGTGACACTCAGCAGTCAAGTAGAAATGGGAAGTTCCAACTCAAGTAACTTCTTGTCCAGACTAGAGACAAGCATTGGAACCAAAGAGGTTGTGGTTCTGCTGCCCTTGAAGGTTTTGAAGATCAAACTCAAAGACCCAAGGAATCTGCACTGATTTTAGCTTTGACCCTGCTTTGAACAGGAATCAGAGTTAAAAGACCTTCTAAATCCTGTTCCAGAATTCATTATTCCATCCATCCAGAAATAATGAAAAACAGAGCTCCACAGTGGAAGATAGGAAGGCTTTGTATAGAGGGGGTGATGAGTGTTGGTTTCCAGAACCAGTTTTGTGGAGTCATTAGTGTCAAACACAAAAATCTCAATTCTTAGAGTAGAATTAGAATTTTCTAATTCAGTATCACTATGTTCAGAAGAACATTAAGCATAAGAAATCTTCTCAACTTGCACATTGTAGAGGAATGGTATTGACAGGACATATAATCCCTCACCTGCACAAAATGCACGGAAGCCTGTCAAATCCACATTTTGAAAGTACCAAGGAAAAACATCTTATGAGACTATTAGAAGCTCTTCCACCCTTTCCTAAAAACTAAGAGGAATGCTTCAATTATATTACTGTCAGGCATACATATGAGAAACTTTACTAATCAACAATCCACAGGATCCATGCATTAAGCCCTGATATTCTGAATTAATTATACACACATATTTCTCATCTTATACCCCCAATCTTATGATGTGGATTAGGCCACCTTATAATTTTGTTTGTTAATGCACCTGAGAACAATTTTTTCCTTCATCTTTTACTTGCTTTGGTTCTCTAAGATCTCAGTCTAGAAGGATAAATAGAAATAACTATCTCTAAGTGCCTGTACTATAAAATTATTTATGCAAAACATTTGGCATCAGGCTCAGAAGAAAACACTTCTCTCTAGAAAATATGCCCATTTAAAAACTGAAAGATTAAAATGAAAGATAAATAAGGTGGTTCAGAGAGAGACAGGGAGAGAAACAAAGACAACAATAAAGTGTGTCAAGTTAAGAAAAGTAAAAGCAAAACACACAAGTAGGAGCAGATGCTTTGACAAAGAAAACACCTAAGATTTTATAATTTTTTTGTTTTTTAACCACCTCAGTGAAATGCACTGGTTAAACTCTTTCCAGATCTTTCAGCAATCTTGACAGACAGAAATCATGGTTAGAAAAATCACTTGTCAAACTCTTTTGATGAAGAATCACTACAAGAATCTAGATGCTTTGAAGACCCCATCCAACCAACCTACCAGGTTCCACATAAAGAAGCAAAACTTCAGTGCAGGTACTTCTTCAGGAAAATTCTTCTCAAGAATAACAACATTGAAGAAGAAGCTTTAAAAGTTTCAATCATTGATAACAAAGCACTAGAACCTGCGGCTGGTACATAAGGAAACTACCAGGAGTTTACATCTGATCATTTCCTTCTTTCTCACTGGGACATCCCAGAGTCTTACAAGCCCCACTGAAGTTCCATTGTGGACTTCATAGTTACATTTGACACAAGAACACACAGGAGCACCTTGAAAAGCTCATCCTGCTGCTGTCTTATCACATGGGTGTCAGACCTGAAGTCCAACAAGGGATTACGTGAGCAGTACACATATTTTTCCAAAAAGTTTATTCTATTATAGCTGATATATTTATTCCTCTATAGTAAAATGATATTTAAATAAGATGATTTCTGTGCTTAAAAAGGGAGGGCAAAACCAGCAAGTCTTCATCCAGCCTGGCTACCTGTACAACACTAACAATTGTGTTTATAACCGGTTTCTGCTCTGAAAAGTGAAGGACACCCCAGCTATGTCTTAAGGAGATATAAACACAAAGATTAATAGGACCTAGAGACATCAAAGAAGAAATAAAATTACTGTAATCGATGATAGTCCAAAATAAAGGATTTAGCTCATCTTCCTAATATCAGGCAGTTCAACAAAGTCTACAAAATGGCCAGGAACCCGGTCTGAGCAGCCAACCTGCAAGAGTTCCACACTATTCTAGGGTTTTCTCTCAGTAAAAAAAAACAGTTAAACAAATTGATAGTAGCAAAAAATTAATTCTTCTGTTTAAAGACACAATTAAAATTAATTCTTGTGTTTACAAGGTTCTTGTACATCTACTATGGATGTGGAGAACAAATTTATGTTGCCTTTTTTTGGTATGCTGGATGCAGGATCCTATGGGAGGAGTATCTTGAGCAAACACAATCCCCTCATGTCTTATATCGTTGTCTTCAAAACCAGTGTAGTGGTATTTATTACATTACTTCACCTGGAAGGTCCCAGGAGACACGAGGGCAGGATATTTTCAGTAATTATTTATCTCTGAAATTAATCACTTCTGGAAAGGCTACCAAGACCCTTATCAACTTCTTTCCAACTATGATTTTAAAAGAATTGGTTTTGTGAAGACTTCCTTTTTAAATACAAATGTTGCAAGTGTTTGATCACACACTCTAAGTACTACAGCTTTACACAAATTAACTTGGTGGATGCTAAACAGGATCATAAAAACAGGATCATCCATATAATTTTTGCAAAAACATTATAGGCAAAAAAAGCAAAATGGAACTCCACAAAAGCTACAAATTAATTTAACTATTTCATTAAAACCTGTTAGTGAAGCTTCTACAGAAACTGAAATACCATCTACCCTATCAATAAATAATTTGTGTTGCAAAATGTGTTAAGACTTATTATCAGCAACAAAAAACTGTCCCCTACAGAACTGTAATGACATTTGAAAGTGTGGAGTATTGATTAGCAGTTACTTAAGAGTGAATCATCACTACCATACAGCATCTACTCATGCTCTACATACCTTCACTGGCAAGATAATTTGCATGGAGAGCAGCTCCTTTAACCTTGAAATGTAAGCATTTTCCAATACAGGATGTGAAAACAAACAACCATAAATGCATTAAGCAAGGGAATTACCATTCTCTTCCTTTCAAGATCTAATGTTTTCCAGTTGGATTGTCTGCTCAATAATTTCCATATTAAAAGACATTAAGAAAAGTGTAATGCATTTATCATGAACTTACTAAAGCCATCTCATATTCCTCTTACCTACTAACAATACAAATTTTTACTTTCAATAACACAAGAGGATCACACCCCAACCCAGAAAGACACAGAACATACTGCAAAATAGAGAGTGCTGAAGGAAGCAAAACATGAATTCAGCATGGCTTCCCTTTTAGACCGAGTGAAATCTAAAACATGATGTTTGATATTCAAGCTGATTTGACTACATTTTAAAACCATTAACAACACCAAAAAAAATATTACTCCTACTGTAACATTCAAACAGGAGAGGAGAGTACAAATCACAGATCATTCAAGGTGCAGTTCGAACATCACAGAAGAGAAAGAAAATTTTCCAATACCTCCAGGAAAGGCAGAACTTTATTACAAAAAAAAGAAGGCTAAGGTTTTTTGTTATGGAGAAAAAGAAGGAAGTCTTCAATGTTTGATAAGACTAATTCTTTCCTCTACAGATCAACATACTACCTGAAGATTAGTGTGGAACCCACCAGGTTTTCCCACCAAATATATTGGTAGCATAACGGTGTGCTTGATTTTTTTTATTCTTGACCAAAGTTAAAATATCTATCCAGAAGAATTTACATCTTTATATCTGCAGAAAACATAAAATATTTCAAAGCACACAGAAATGTTCTGCACCTAGTTTGGCATGGAGAATAATCTCATTGTTCATGTAGCCCAAAGATCTGCAGGTACTAAAGGGGATGGAGATTCAAGCTCTGCAAGTTCCAAAACATCATTTGCATTAATCAACAGAATTACACTGGTGTAAGATTCTCAGGTGTATATTTGTTTTATTTTCTAAGGTTTGATTTTAAGTCAGTGCTAAGAGACACATTTTACATAAATCAGACTTCAGGAGTCCAAATTATAATGAATTAACTCTGAATACAGTTTTTGGTAAGCTCTACACCATTTACTTGGCTGGTGGGGTTTTGAATTTGGGCTTTGGGGTAGGTGTCAGGTTTGGTGGGTGGGGAGAAAGGATTTGCTGCTCATGGTTTGGATTTTGGGCTTTGGGGGTGGTGGTGTCCTTCAGTGGGGTTTTTTGTCTCTTTGGATTCACAGCCATATGCCTACAGATTTTAATTGTAATTTTTCCCTATTTTTGATTTTAAAAATATATATTATTTTTGCTGTTTTAGAATTGATCAGCTGGCAAAAGTTTAAATTGACATCCAAAAAGTCAGTCCATGCCTATCCTTCAACCTGCAGGTCTCAGTCCTACTTGACCCTTTCCTTCCAAGCAGTAGTTGCAGTGTCTTGAGCAAAGAAACAGCCTACAAAAACCAAACCCAACATAAGGCTGAATAAAAGAAAGGCAATTAATGTCAAGATGATTGCACTAAACTTGCCTAAGAATTTAAGTCCCTATTATACAATTTAAACTAAAGATAGATGTACTGTATGAATCAGATCCACCAGCTGAATGCTAATTGATCTAAATCACCCCGTTATATTAATTTTGCACTGACATTTCCACAGTTGCAAGGAACTACTAAGATACAGCACCCCATCCTTGTCAGAGAGATAAAATGCAATTCTGCATCTTTAAAAACAGGAATGCCCTCCTGGCTGGAAAACCTGCTCTGAGAAAACAATGAGTTGAGAGCTCCCAACACAATGAAGGATTTGTTGAAAGGAGAGGCAGATGCAGACTCCAGCCTGCTTCAGACCAAGGCAGGCAGGGCTTACATAACACTGAGTGCTCCAGCAGACAACTTACATAAGGAACATCTCAGGGAGCCTGAAACAAGCTTCTGGTCACGAAAAAAACCTTGTGGAAGGACCAAGGAATTGAGGGTATTTTCACCATTCCTAGATTTGCAATAAATAATATTGACAATTCAGGAAGAAATGAAGAATTACCAAAGCTCAGAATATTTTTTAAAAAGAGTCTCATCAAAAGGAACCTGAGAAAGCACAGACCACACTACACTTTCACACAGACACACACTGCACTGATTTAAGAGCTTTACTATATTACAACAGCATTCCCCAAAGCCTGTTTTCCAAAACTCTAATTGCAGCAGCTGAAGTGAATATGTTCCTGGCACCTAAGCCTTGCTTTGCATCCCATATTTGAAGCCTGGCTTTGCCAGTGGGCTATGCTCTCACATTCAGTACAGGACCCACAAAACTCAGCGTGTTTACAAAAGAAAAAAAATTGAAATTGTCAGGATTCAAATAAGGCAGATGTCTTTTGACAGTCTAAGAAAAAAAAACCACCTTAGAAAGAATTAAAATTAATTCTTGGGCCCCAGTAGTATTTGCTAAGTGAAGAGTATGAACATCTCTAGAGCATCAAGGAGTCTCTCCAAATCTATATGACAACTATAAAGCCTCCAAAAACCAGACTAGCTAAGAATAATACAGTCCTGTTTGCTACTGGATGTTTTATTTTGCACTTAATGGTGTTCCATCTCTTTGAAGCAAGGCGTAGAACATTTTTTAAGTGCTAATTTTGTTTAAACCCTCATCATAATTTCTGAAATTACTTACTGAACTATTTTCCAAGCAATTTGAAGCATCTGTATTTCATCTAAAGTCAGTTTTGGGAAAAGTCATGTATCCCAGATACTTCTAGGTGGCATAACAAAATACTTGGATAAGATTATCATAATGACATAAAATAATGAAACATTCAATTAAGATATGGGAAGCAGTGGATTTAAAAATATACTTTTAAAAAGCAACCAAAATATTCTTATACATCTTTTACAAACTCAAGAGAACACCAATGCTGGTAACGTATTTGATGTTCACAGTACAGCAAGACCTTAAGAATTGCAATAACTCCATCAATATTCACAACTGTAAACTGGCAAAAAATTTCTTTACTGAGTATCTCACACGAATTAATTTGCTCAATGAAATTTTAGTGTGGGTCAAATGACTCAATGTGCAAAACATTTGGGCAGCAGAGACTGTCAATCACGACTGTGAGCGCATCCCTTTGAAAGCAGCACTCACTGTGTGTGCTGACAGAATGAATCAAGTAACCTTTACATTAATTTTTCATTTAGCAAGCCTGTATTAAGCTAAATGGCACTCCAAAGCAGTTGACAGTTGAGGAATCTATACTGTCCAGATCCATAATCATACACACATTTTATATCTTCACTTGTTTAAGGATGCTTAATTCATAATCAGGAAATGTGGGCTCCTCTGGTAATATCAGAAGTCTCACTGCTTCTAAAAGTGGAATCTTGACTTTAAAATGACATGGATTCTGATCACCCAGAGCTCACAGTAAATACCAAACATATTCTTGATGCCTGGCTAGTGGGGAGGGAGGGGGTGGGAAAAAAAGGCATTTGTATTTAGAGCCCTCCTGTGCTATCACCTCCTTAACTGTTGTGACAACCTCTGTCACTGACTTTGCATGTTGAAAATACTTGCAGACCTTGAAGTTTGGTATGTTTCTATTCACACAAGCTTACAGAAAAAATATACTTTATAACCATACAAAAAAGTACATGCTAAAGTCATCTGTCATCCAGGCTCATTGGCCACAATCAACACCAGGATACAGCAAGCTTAAACGGACAGAGACATTTTGGAATTCTAAATAAAAAAAAAAGCAACAGACATCTTTTAAAAACTACTGTAACCAGAAGGAAGAAAAAAAAACAATACATGTGACTGAGAAATAAATGCTCTAAATACCTGCCAAACCTGCGGTGTTTTTCTTTTCTCTTTCATTAAATAAGGAAATATAATATAAGCAAGAAAGAAAAACAAAATAGCTCTGAAAGAACACAAACTGTCCATCTTCAAAAACAGGAGCACAGACTGGTTAGTGAAACAGAAAGGATGCTGATGAAAAGGTAAAATGAATAGCCTCCAATTACCTACAATTATAACAACCAATAGGAACCAACGTTGCTACTTCAGAGGGAAAAAATACATCACAGAAGGGATGACAGCAGCATCTACTATGAGGAAGAGAAGGAGGATTAAGGATTCCATACTGACTCTTTGTGGGTTTTAGCATGATTGCCACACAGGGTACATTCCATATTCTCCTAGCAAAAGCTGGGCTCAGGACTGGGCACGTTTCATTTCCAAAGCCATTTTTGCGCAGAAATGGCTGCACATGGAAGAGCTCCAAAGTTAAATAAAGATACTTGTTTGCTATGGCCCAATTAAAAAAAAAATAAATCTTTTTAATAATACTTGATAACAAACTAATCAAAAATGAAAGTTCTATCTTCTTTATGAATTTAAGGTGTTCATAAATAACAGTGTCAATGTAAGACTACACAGACTTTAAAGAATGTGAGCTGGAAGTATAATAAATATTGAGTGTCCAGATTTTCATAATAAAATGAAAGTTTGCCCAACATATTGAAGTGAAGCCATTTAAAGGCCTTGAAAGGCAGTAAGAGACCACAGATATTTTGGTTCTTAATAGCTCAGTATTTTCGCTTAGTGAAATTCATGTTTTACAGTCCTGGCTATACAAATCTGAAAAGGCAAGCTCCTAAAGAATTCATACAACTTTAGTAATTACTAAAGCTAGTTTCTTTCATTTTAAAGGATAGCACAAGCTTTTTATTTCAGCTGCTGCACGTACAGTTATATAATTTCACACATATATAAGCCTTTCGAAATAAATGCTAAAAGCTCAAGGAATAATTTCCTTCGCAATCAGACAAAAAATAAAATTAGTGTTACTCAGAACTAAAAATCATGTCTGCGTAAATTCAGCAGAAATTTAATATATGGGTTGAATGAGTGGTTTTGATCAGTGAATGTCTCAATGTTTTTCCATTTACATATTGCATTTTGAGAATCACATGTTAAATGCCTGAAAATAGCAGTCTCAGTCTAACATATTCCTCTTAGTCTCTCATTTTTTTGCAACTGTTGTAAAAATAAACTGTCCACGATATAGACGTTTACTATAGGTTGCATATTTAAATTAAACAGAGTCCTTGATTTATACTTAATACTCAAATCTGCTTTTTCATTACCCTCTGTCCCAATTATGTAGACTTATACCAATTTCTCAAGTTTTTGCTATACTTCACCACCTTATTACCCAGCTGTGCAGCTGAGCAAGAAGATAACCACATTCATTCCTCTTATCTGTAATGATGTAATACATCTCAGCACTGGGTTAAGATGATTAGGGGAATAATGGCATTGTAAAAACTGCAGAGATGACAAACAACAGTGCAGCCGCCTTCTCCTGATACAGCGCATTGTGTGCATAGAGCCCAGGGTGAACATAATACAATATGCACTAATTCTGCTCCTTGAATGAAGTTAGAATCTTTCATAAGAAACAGCTGTTTCTGCACAGAAACATCATCATCATAATGCAGCAACCAGACTAAACACCCGCAACCTGGGCTGAAGCCTAGGCTACAAGGAATAAGTGTAGGAGTTTACTTTCCAATGGAAAAAAAAAGTCATTCCAACAGAAAAATATCAGGTTAAGCAAGGACTCTACAGATAGTGCAGTGCAATGCAAAGAGTCATCAGGGACTAGTATGCAATACAAAAATAGATCTTGGACAAAAGCATGCACAGCACTGCTTTCCTGTTCATTTAAAAAATTAAATCTGTCTCCATTTTCTCTCTTAAAACCTTCCTTATTATAACCAAAGAAATCCTTACCTTCTGCAGGAGCTGGGAACCTGAGTATTTGGCTGCAATAGATTTGATCTCTCCACCAAATGCTGAGGCCCAGAGCTTTACACTGTGAAGAAAAAAAAAAGAGACAGGAAGAAATGTAATACACATGTCAGAGCTAGCAACAGAGACTGTAACAGCTTCAGCTGCACTCAGAAGGATCCGAGCAATTTTGCATTAGAGAGCTCACTAAGGAACCTGAGCACAGCAAAAGATCAGTGAAGCTGTGCAAGTATAAGCACAAACCAGACCCTGTGCTAAGGTAAGGCCTCTGATATGAAACTACCAACCTGAACCATTAAAATTTAAGGAATTAACTTGTACAGAAACGTGCTTTGGCACAACATGACATATATCCATTGAAAGGAAAATAGCAGATAAAATGGCAAAACAGTTCTGAATGATAAATTCCCACGTGAGAAAGTGTTAACTGCATCAGTTTCAGTAAATGCAAGCACTTAAAACTCGGTGGCCACATACTCCACCAAAACATGCTCCTACAATAAAATCATAGTGCCAAGCGCCTTGGAGACGACCACTTTAAACACAGCTGACAGAGGAGCAAAGGTGCCCTGGAACAGCCAAATATCTGCAATACAAAAACAGGAGAACTTGAGCAGCCAAGTTCTCATCCTTGAGCATGGTCCTGAGAGGAATAGCACGAAAGCACTTACACTGACAAGGGGATCTGCTGCTCCGATCCAACCACATCCACTAAGGCTGTGTTAAAAGCTGTCCAGAAGATAAAGAAAAAGCCCCCAAAAGCCCGAAGAAGATTCAGGTTCTCTGGCATTGTGCCTCTCTGTGCCTGCAAAGGTTTGGGGAAATTCAAGTGAAGCTGAGTTCAGCAGCAGTGGGGGTTTGTTTCTAAAGGCTTCTTTTCCCCCACTCTTACCCCCTTCCACTAGAAGGGGATACCAGAAAAGAAAAATTCACAGCTCCATCCTCATTCTTCCAAAGAATGACCCTCTCTGTGTAATGGAAAGAGCGGACCAGAATCGAAGCTCTAATGACTTGAAAACTATTGTGTCCCTGGTAACAGCAAAGCGTTTTCCAGCACTACTGCAGCCACTTGCATGTAGTTCTTTACAACTCCGCAGTCAGCAGTGTGCTGAAGTTACTTCAGTGACCTACTGCTGCTCCAAAGTGCCCTTAGCAGCAAGAAAGCAGACTATTGATTCCAGCTGGGGAGGCTGTCTTCTTGCAATTACTGCTCACTTTGCAAATGGAAAGCTGCCTAGAGTTCTCCTTTCCCTCGCCGATAACCTCCAGCCTTCATCCCAGATCAAGGCAGCCCGAGCCCTGGTTCAGCGGAGCAGGAGCAGCAGCCTTTTAACGGGATAGCGCCGAGACAGAGACGCAGGCACAGGAGGAGCTGGACCAGAGGGAGGGTACGGCAAAAGCAGAGAAAGTCTGGAGGAGCTGAAAGTGTAGTTGAGCCCTTCCAGGAAGGCGAGAAGAGAGCGCTGCACATTGCCGGGGGCTGAGCTTGGGAGGGCTCGGCGGGGCTGGCAGGGGCGGGGGCGTGGGGCCGTGCACACCCACCGGAGAGCGATTCAGGCAGGGCACGGCTGCATGACGAGCACCTGTCGCGGCGGCGCCTGCCCGGGGAGCATCGCCCGGCAGCGGCTTCCCGGAGCCAGCCCCGGCTCTCGGTCAGGCTCGCACATTGAATCGAGTCGTGGGGAGCACGTCCTTGTGCATAAAGGCGCGTTTGCTGCTTCCTCCCACGCCGGAGCACTGCAGCAAGTCACTCTCCGAGAGCTCGGGACCGGCAAAGGCTTATGAATGAAAAGAAATGCAGCATAAGTAAATCAATGCGGGCTGACTCCAGCCTATGAATAAATTATTAATTTGTGCTCATAGAAGAATCCTCTTGATATAACAAATATAGGATTACAAGCTCTTCCACTGAGAGAGCAGCATACGGAACAGGAGGGATTGGTCCAGGTATTTCTGTTGTTGTTGCGTTTCAAAATATTCCCTCCCTCTTTTTGCTCTTATTCTTCTCCTTCTGCTTTTTTCTCACCTTCTTCTCCACTAAATGTGCAGACTTAAAATAGCAACTGAACTTTAATGTAAACAAGTATGGCAAGACCATGATCTGAGCACGGGCTGAGTCATCCTTGCATCCTACAATATAGCTCCAGTGTCCGCTCCAGAATTCTAGTTTCTTCCCTCTGTAGTTAGAATTAACACCTCAAAATATTCACTCTGCCTTTGTACACTGTCCTTATCTTAATATTTTGTCTTGAAGCTCGAGATGTAGTACCTGTATTTCTTTCCGCATTAACATCTCTAAGAGCACTGAACAGTTTGCTTTAAATATCAAAACCTCTATTCAATAGCTAGCTGACAAAAGCTTCCTGCTTTCTCAGAAGAAATGAGAAGTTTAAAGATAGAAAGTCTAACAGGGGAACTGTGCAGAACAGAGTAGCACAGCACCCTGCAAGTTTCACCACCCACCAGCCATCCCCACCACAAACAGTAAATAGATCACATTTCCCTCTGTACTAATACCTGTGTATGAAGGCAATAAAGAAAAAAAAAATCTTAAAAGGAACACTTATTTTGTGTATTATTGAACCATTTTGAAAGTCCTGTTATCTGTGCTGTTACTGTGGGTTTCCTAAGCAGTGTTTAAAACATGCTGCCATGTCACCA
The DNA here is from genome assembly GCF_000277835.1 of Geospiza fortis. Taxonomy (NCBI): domain Eukaryota; kingdom Metazoa; phylum Chordata; class Aves; order Passeriformes; family Thraupidae; genus Geospiza; species Geospiza fortis. The sequence goes on along the minus strand of NW_005054339.1, from coordinate 3,737,187 downwards.
GGTGTTCAGCTTACCTACAGGCAGAAATGTAAAAATGCACATGGCTGACTAACAGTATATAATCAATTATGTGCTCCTTTGAACATATTACATAAACAATAGTATCTTTCCAAAGCCAGGAATGAAAGAGAAATGGGTGAATGTCTCCATACTTGTGCTGTTTACTTCTTTTTACATGCTGAACACTGTCAGGCAGTAAATACATCAGCTCGTCTTGTGAGATTCAAACAGTTCTTATGTTAACAAAGATCCTTATCTGCTTCAAGCCAACACAGTGCCCTTATGGCAAATAACAGTTACCTTCATTTCTGAAAGCATTACTGGAAGCTTTTTGAAAGCACACAAAATGCCTGTGTACAAGAGGCCAGCATATTTTAACACATCACTAATTATTGGCAAGAAAAGATGATAAAGTCATTCATCAAACCTTGACTTTGTTTATATTTATCATACATTCAATACTATATCAAACCTACAGTTTATGCACCTGCTGTGTGCAAAACTGGACATTCACATTTGTTTAACACAAAAATTGTATTTGTACTATTGCTGGTCTAAGAAACTAAATTCACTTGGAAGAGAATTTTTTGCTTGGAAGAGCAATCTTTGTTAGCGTTAACAAGCACTTGTGTACACTATACTCAGAGTGCTTTCAGCACCTTTCATTAGTGCACACTGGGTTTGTCCTTGCAGGAAATCAGCTCCTCCTGACCATTCAGTGAATGGAAAGCAAACCTGAACCATAACACCCACAAAGCACCACAGGTGACACCACAACTTGTCTGCAGCTGTGTCCTGGCCTGACCACTGCTGACTATTCCTGGTATGCAGATCACTGCAGTTGTGACACCGGATTCCAAAGTCACGTCAGCATTTCTCCCATGTTGCTCCCATCAGGATGCAGAAACTTTCCCTAAGTGGGTTTGCATAATGAAGGACCAAGGAAGACACAGGGAAAAGAAGTGATAAGTTCTGCTGGAGATTTTCAGTCCTTTTTAGTGGGGATAGAGCAATGTGATTCATTATTTGCTCCAGCCTTCTGATGTCCTGGAGCAAAGGCTGCAAAAAGCCCAGTTTCAAAGCATAGTAATGAATTTCTCGTTTGGAAGTAATGTGGCATTTCTATCATGTCCTTATGCTGTTGTAAACAACTGCTGAATCTGGAATAATTTCTGGTCCCACTAGAAAAGTGTATGCACAGATAACTGACCAGAGAAGGAAAGCATTTATGCACATAGCAAATATACATTCAGAAACCAAAGTGCATCTCAGCAGAAAGTGCAGGTAAGTTCCTTACATGCCACTGGTCTCTGAAGTAGAGCTCCCCATACAGGTGTATTAAGTTGCAGTTCCCTGCTCCTGGCCTCTCATTTTTAAGGGATAGAAAATGGCAAGTAATTTTCTGCTGTGTCCTTGATGATCAAGTACAATGGTTCATTTTGGTATCTCACAGAAAATGAAAGAAGCTGTTTTCCCTAAGAAAGCAGAAATAAAACTTGGATTTGTGACTCAAATGGTGTAATGGAAAGTCACAGACGGAGGTAGAGAAACTTGATGAATCCCCAAAGGTTTTTCAGAGGACCACATTCAAGAAAATAACCAAGGGATTGGAGAAAAAACAAAAGACAATCAAGCCAACCCACAAATAAACAATCAAAACATCCAGGTCAAGGGGTAATGTAAGATATGACACAAAGGCTGAAGCAGAGACTATAGACTAAGGCAAAGCCCCATATATAAATACACATAATAACTACCTGGTGAATTAACCCCATTGTTCTTTTCTTCCACCTCCAGGCATATTTACACTTAGGAAAGGGTGCAGAAACAGGGTCACAACTGCATCATCAGCACAGACTTTGAGGTCTCTGATTAGACACGTATCAAACCCTAATAAAAGTCAATTGAGAGCCATACAGAGAAGAGAACATATGGTGCAGGGGAGAAGGGTAGGAGGAAATGATATAATTAACACAAATGTTTATTGTATTTTTTTTCCAATGCTTATCTACAATGAGTTCTAAACAGAAGTACTAAAAGCCTTGCTGAAGATGTAAGCCACCTTCAATGGATATTAGTATTTGGAAAAGAATACAAGAAAGGAAATAAGTCAGTTTATCTTTATTCCACATATATTAGAAGATTCAGATACTGCAAAAATAGAAAAGCTGTAACTACTCTGCGTGACATTGTATTAATACTTGCTTTGAACTACATTCCTCCACAATTCTAAATACTAAGATTATAATCCTCAAATGTGTTCTCCAGTGATTTTTTTTAACAGACTAAATTGTCCATTCTTAGTCTTGCTTGAAATAATTCATTTCATAAAATCTCCACTAAATAAAAGTAGTGAGAGAATAAAAAGGGAAAAAGTGAAAGAATATAGTCACCCCATACAGTAAACAATTTACTATAATATCATGGTGAAAAACCTTCAACAACTCTCTGAAACTTTCCCTTACTTCTATGCAAGCATAATGTTTCACTTACACTTATTCATGGAAAATACAAGCAGGAGAAGTAGGGGGATAACAAAAGTTATCTCATCTTTGCAAAGCTTGAGACTGTCAGATGAAAGGCAAAATCTGAAGGTTCTGAATTTATTATTTGGAACCAGCCCAGTGGTGGAAGCACTCATGGAGTAGTGTTTGCCTGCTGTGAGAACACAGGCTCCCTTGTTTCAGGTGATCCACACATCTGAGAAAGAGCAGGAGGCTGCACGTGAAGCCTATTCTGGAGAGGCTGAACGTGTATTCCTAGAATTTTATGGAGGTCTCATGTGTATAAATCTAAGTGTTCCACTGGTGTGGGAATGCCAAGTTATTGGCCAATTCCAACCCACTTACAGCAAAGATTGAGGTCAAGTAGCATTACTCAGTGTCTTAAATGAGCACAACTTCACATAATGGGCATGAGCTCGTGTTTCAGAGAAACAAAAATCCTGCAGAAATTCTGAACCACATCAGTATTTCTTATATGCAACTTTATAATATTATCACCTTGTTTGTGTATATTGTTCAAGTCAAATCAAGCACTAGTATTTCATCCATGAGAGCATTAAGAGCATGCACAACCAATGTTTACATATAATCAATCATTTACACAACTAGAAACACAAATCCCTAAAAATTTTTTAAAATACTGATATACAATCCTAGTTAGCATGTTGGTAGTGCAGCATTTTAGGTTACTGCCACGTTATCTTTAGCACACTTCAACACCCAATAAAGCTCACAGTTTGCCATAACCCCCCCGGGAACGCGTGGTTAATTTCCCTTCCACAAAGCCTCAGATCAGCTGGCTTTTGAATCTCCACAAGGAGTTAAAATGCAAAAGAGCAAAGCATTATCAATCCCAGCCTATGAGAGCTCACACTGCATGGCAAGCTAGAATGCTTTAAGCTAATTATGTTTATAGCTACCCAAATCCAATTTCAGCAGTCCACTGTAGCTCTAGTCTGTTACTGCCATTTTACATAAGCTTCATTTATTTTGAATTTTCAACTATTAAGACAAAGTCTGCCTTTGGTTTCTTTCAAGTGTTTCACGCTGGGAAATGAACTCTTCTCTAAGCAAATAAACTATCTTTTTACTCTCAAAGCTGGTGCTAGGTTGTAAATGTTAATGCTTTCAATGAATTCAAAATACCTGCAAACTGAAGATAGGACTTAAAAATGAGAAACTGTAATTAAGAACTCTGATATAATGGACAGAATGCTATGGAAATGAACCTAACATTCTTTCTCTGACAATAAAAAAAAAATACTAGAGGTCACAGCATATTTAAGTGTGAATGTATTATTGCCTACACTCTACAATGAGTCCCTGGTTGTGTCTATAATGGTCTGTAAATGTTCCCCCCAAACCTTATAAAGTCCTCAGAGACACTTGAAGGGACCCTTGTTGCAGCTCCAAGGGTTAGGAAAAGCATTGCCTTTACCCCAGACCTTAGCAGGGTTGGTGACACAAACACTGGGTGCCAAAAATGATGTATTTGAGGGGGGAGGGAGGAGCAACAGCCCTGAGCAGCCACTGTCAAAGGGGCACCTTCTGCAGCAGGAGATGGAGTGGCATCTGTGGAGCCACTGTCATCAGGGAGGTCAAGGTTCCAACCACTCAGCTGAAACCAATCAGCAAACTTTAGGCTGGCATGCAATTATTTTCAAAATAACATTCATATTTCCAAGTGGAAAACATAACATGGCTTTTAATCCAAGAAACAGGGCCATGTCAAGTAATTACACAGAGCCATAAGGTACTTCAGAGGCCCATAATTCTGTCACTCTCCAATTAATTCCTACATCACAAGTATGAATTTTGTGGTGGGAATGTGACTTTTATGAAGTCTTGACTAAACTGCCAGCTTCTTGATCTGATATTCACCACAGTTCTGCTTCTTGAGTACAGAAAATGGATTTTGTATAATTCCATGGCAGCAGTTGCTAACCTGTGATCCACCTCTGCTCTGTCACTCTGTTGAGCCTTTTTCATTTATTGTGAGCATTGACTTATCCTGAAAATCAAAGTTACCTCAAAAGGAAAGTTGTCTCAAATTGGAAATAGTATGTATTAAAAAGAAACACACTGTGGTAATGAATTCCATTAAATTGTTGCATAAGGAAAAATAATATATATCAACAGAATAAAGTGTCCTGTGAAGTTATTAGGCTTACATATCTGATCAATTGCAGGTAAAGGCCACCAGGAACTACCAAAAGAAAAGAGATTCCAATAAGGTCTAAAATAATACTGGGGAGCACTAAGCATATTTCAAACTTTCCAGAGTTAGAAATCGATTTAACTTCAAGAAGAGCATAAGCAAGTCATTATTTGTCTTAAGGTCACAATACCAAGCTGATAAAAGCTATTTAAGAGTTGCTGGTTTATGCAAATCAAGTTTCATTTCTTAAGGGGTTACTGTCACCTTGGGTAAGAATCAAATTTAGGATTGCATTTTTTCCCACCAGTGCAAGTGCCTTCTTGTTCTGGTGAGCATTAATTGATGGCACCTGGCTGCTGCAGACAGATGAAAACATCTATTATTAGGGCACTTCTATAATACTCTAAAGAGGAAAAGTGGACTTGGGCATAATGAATGACTCCAACATCATACAAAATACCCCATCACATGAAAAAAAAAACCACCAAAACAGCTAGATAGTTTCTTATTCTGGGGTTTCAAATTCTGGCTTGTGTATAATGCTCAAATTCTACTTCTACTTTAATAATATTACTTGACATTACATATCATGGAAAGTTCACACCTGCAGAAGAATAGCAGATTTATAGGTCTGTAGGTTTTTAAAATATATTAAACCATGATTATGCTTAAAAGATGCAACGTAAAAGTAAAATTGATACCCATAAATATACTAATAAGTGTTAGGTAAAATATTTGCCAGAGCATGCATTTCTATTTTACAGGCTGTTAATCCATCATAGTGTCACTAACACTGCAACAGACACATTCAGACTGCTGTGCTTATTACTTTTTAATGCATCACTCCATTTTAAACATTAATACTAACAAGTTCAGGCTATAATATAGTCGTCCTTCCTATCCATAAAAAGAAAAGGAAAACAACCACCACCCATATGTCAGTTTATACTGCAATTTTACTTATAAGAACACAAGACTAGATAGATTTTAGAAAAAACACAGAAAAAAGAAAATTTCTGAGTCAAACTTATTATCACATTTTCCCCACCCCAATATTTTGTGGTTTTGAGGGCTGGAGTTTGGCTGGGAGGAAGGGTTTCGTTCAGGGCTTTTTTATGCTATGGAAACACTTTTGCTTAATCTCCAGTTGGGACCAATAAAGTAGATTTAGATAATGGATTCAATGTTTGAGCAAAGGCCAGTGACAACACCAAAGGGACAGAGTGGTGACAACATCAGTGACATTCCAAAGGAGATCTTTTATTACATGTGCCATTTATTAGGGGCCTCAAAAATAAGAATAAAACGTCGTGCAGTTCTCAGCCATTACTAGAAATAACTGTCTCCATTTCAATGATGGATGGACATCTTAACTTTCCTCAAAGTATTTTTTTTAATTAGCTGAGGGCTGCCAAGATAAGAAGCAATAGGCTATCTTGTCAATGTTTACAAAAAAGACAGACAAGGAGGACACAGCAAAGGCATCAGACCCCAAGAGCTTCTCCTGAGCATTATACAACCTGATAGATACTTTGGTAAAGTAAAGCTCCCTGTTTTCCCTCCAATACATTTATTCCCCCACCATTTTGTTTTTCCACTGCTCTGTGTTTCTATTTTCAGTTCTCACCTTTATCTATTGCAACCACAGAAAGGTACCCCCCATTTTCTCACAAAAACACATCAAATTCCCTAAACAGTTTTCCAGCTACTTGGATCCCTAAATTCCATGCTTCCATCCTCCTTTATAAATGAAGGCTATTTCATCCTAGTTACCATTCTGGTTCCTACAGGCTTCTGAAGAAATCACAGCTATGTAAACTACAGCCTATTCTCTCAAATTATCATAAACCTGAACTGCAAAAGCTGCTCAGTCTCCAGAACAGGAGGTGCCAGAACTCCACGAAAAGGTTTCTGAAGTGATGCCCCGTGCTCCTGTGACACTTGCCTCATAATCAGGGGCTACACTCATAAGCCCCTGAGGGCACCACTCCCATCCATCACCATGAGCCCCCTGACCCCCTCAGTCACTGCTCGTTCCCTGGGGTGTCACTTCTCCCCAGGGAATCTGCACCTGAGCTGTCACCTACTCTGCTTAAAATCCTCTTCCCAAGCAGCTGTTCTAGGAAGCTCCTTACTTTGCTTCAATCTAAAGCCAGACCTTTTTTTACTCATGAAAGGAAAGCAATACTATGATGTTTTTGTTACCAAGGAAAACTGCAGCAGTTCAATGGCACTTCTTTCTAACAGTTTTGTCCCAGTAGTCAGTAGTCTGGTAGGTTTGCTGAACCAAACTAATTACTCCCAGGCAAAGCAAGACAGTCATAACACAGAGCTGAGAAACTGCAGAGCTCTGAAGAGATAATCTCTCCCAAATCAAGTAAATAAAAAGCTTCAGTTTCCCAAGACAACATTTAGGTACTCTGGATGCAACCAGTACATGCCCAGTCTTTAACCTACGGGTGCACAGAGTCAATCAGTCCTTGAGCCAAGCTGAGCTCTTTCACAGCACCCTGGGTAACATCTGATCCCACAGCCTGCTGGCAGCGAGAGGCAGATCTGACAACAGCCCACACTTCAAGGAGCACTTTTTAGAGCAGCAGTTACATATTTCTTGAAGCAGTAAGACCAGGAAACTGCAGTAGTTGAAGACAACACATGTCATCTTTCTGGGCATCTTGCCTTGCTCTACCACCCAGAGAGCCGGCGCTATGCATTTTGAAGAATTGTAGATGAAGTGAGTAGGGATTTATTTTTTTTAAAAAATTGAGTGCCCTAATTGCCCTTTCTTACCACAACTGGCACAATATGCACCCCCAGCATCCTGCCACCCCCATCCTGAGACTGAAATATAGTAGAGCACAGGCTGTTCAAGCATACAAATTGCCAACGGGGAAAAGTAATAATCTCAAGGCTTGCATCATTTCACAGTCGAGTTGTTTGAAGACAGGCTAGCCATTACATAGAGCAGCTGTGTTATCTGGCTTTTCTTTTCATTCATTTATAGACTAGAGCTGCTTTTCTAAGTATGTTGAAACTATTTCCCGTATTAACAGGTTTTGTTCATTATGCAGGGATCTCAGCTATATCAAAAACACACAAAGGTTTCCGTTCTGTATATGTCAATATTTTAGGGACACTGTTAGATTGGAAGCCTGTCAGGGCCCTCCAGATATGTCCCAGTATTGGCTGGAATTCACCAGGACACAACAAAGATCTGTCTTCACAAACCTGGGCAACCTTTTATTCCTCAGAGCTGACTGACACAACTGCATCTTGGTGTTATCAGTCAATGTAAGGACCAAAGACTCTCTCCTCTATTTGCAAAATGGAATAATCCAACAGAAAAAATATAAGATTTGCACACATTCAGTTATTATTGCCCAGAAACAAAGGCCATTCCACATTATTCCAAGCAGAAAAGATTCATTTAAAACTACTGCAATCTGAGGCATAAGAGTTGCCAGCTCTTTTTTTTTCATTTGACTGGGGTTTTTTCTACATGCCAGAGTGCAATACTTAGGCAGAAATCTGCAGTTAAATTTAAGATGGGATTTAAAACCATACTGTCAGAAAAAAAAATAATATCAGGTTCACTGGGATACCTTTCAATCCTTTAATAATTCATTGATAATGATGCTTTACCAACAGAAGATCTGTTCCTATTTTTCACACTGGAATGCTCCTCTATTATTATATTCAAATATTTGTTGTTATCTCTGTACCAGTACTAACATATACAAATACAGGGAGAGAAATGCTTAAAATAATCCCTATAAATTTAGGATTTACCAAGAGGCTTCCTATGTTTAGATATTTTCTCCAATAATACCACAAGCAGTGGTGCCTCTAGACCTCAATTCTCCTCTTCTCCATCACATCTTCCTAACTCTCCCATATGTTTCCCTTCATTTAGGGGTGTATGTTTCTTTCCTTTAAAATTCCACCCTTGTTACCCTTCTATGAAGTAGATGCTTAATAAATAGTAAAATAACAATACAGTTATCACACCAAACAGCCTTTCACCTTCCAGTAGTAGGTAGTAAGATGTTTGTATAGTCAGGATTGTTCTCTCCAATTCAAGTTAAACTAAGTTATAACAAAATGTTCTAAATTGCAGGTTTAGAAGCCTCCCTCATGATGGACACTGTTACATTGTTTTAAAAAACAGCATTCTGCAAAATCCATTACTACTCCATAAAAGTCTCATAGAGAGGAATTTACATAATGAACTGCAATTACTCACATTATATTTATCTAGTGAAGAATGAACCCATTGTGTGCAGTGGAACGTGCCTGCTCTGCACCAGCACACGCACAGAGGAAGTTACCTGGTGAAATAACACATCAATCAGGGGTTAGCACCAAGCCTGCACCCGTGTAAGGCCATTTCCAGTTCATTAAAAGGAACCCAGCTGCAGAATCTGCCATTGTGCCAGCCTGTCAAGGCTCGGCGAGAGGTTAGGAAGGGACGTGCAGTGAGCTTGAGTTGTTTGTTATAGGCAGGGAAGCCCTTTGTGCTGAGAGTGCTGTGACAATGATCATCACAAGGTTTTCAGCTTCTGCACACACTAAATCTGCCTTCACTGAGCAGAGCCCTCAGCTCCTGCTAATAGGTGTTTTGTGATATAAATAACACCACAGAGAGCTGCGATGTATCAACACAGGTACGAAAGTTCTGCAGTCACAGAATGGGCCAGGCTAGAAGGGACCACAGTGGTTCAACCTCCCTGCTCAAGCAGGGTTATCCCAGAGCACAAAGTCCTGAAGCTGAATCCTGCCAGAAGGAATTATTTTCTTTGCTGACAACACAAACCTGCATATGTGTTTTAAAATTTAATGAAAACTCGACAGACAAAAAGTCTGCTCTACTTACTGAGTTCAGAGTTCACAGGCTAAGTAAGGCTGCCTGAGCCTTCTGTTGGTAAGCATGCAATATTCAAAAATGCCTACAAAACCAGCCAGCAAACTGGACCCTGATTTCTGGATTAGAAGCAATTTGATTGATTTTTGCACACATCTGAACTTTATCAGTTCCAGGTATGCACATTTTTACTACATCTTGGACTTCCAATGGTACATTCATACATAAGTACCATTCACTGGGGAGTACTTGCAGATCAGATATAATTTCTTCTGGACCACACTTGTGAGCCTTTCTCCCCAAAATTAAATATTTGGAAACTACATAACCCCTTCATTTGACTTGTCAGAATGGGACTGTGCTCAAGCGCTCCAACACAACAGTAATCAGCCCCTGTTAGACTGAAAAGAAAAACCCAGGTATGTTTAGACCTTTTATAATATTTCTTAATTCAACTCTTCAATACTAGCAAAATCCACCATTTAGGACCATTTTCCTTTATGATGGTGTTTGAAAATGACATGATCTTTGCATGATAGCTGTGTGAGTGCAGCAGGTCTCCACAACATACAAAGACTCCTGCTGTGCTAAAGCAAGAGTCTCTCTCCTTCCATTTCCATTAACAACTCTATTCAGCTGCTGCTGCAGCATTTCACAGTCCACTTCAGAGGCATGTGGGGTGCAGGAGAGGATAAGAGGCAGATGGACAAGTTAAGCATCTGTTTTGGGCCAAAGCAAAGTGCAGATCAAGCAGCTGCAAGCAGGGACTCTTAAACTCAGAAACTTATCTGTTGGTTCTATGTACACATGCATCATTCAAAATTAAAATAGAAAAGCATTACTGCAGCAACAATTTCAAAGAATTAAAACACATTAGAATCACATTCTCAAATCCCCTGCACACACAAGATAAACAGCTTCAACTCATCACTCTTCTCTGCCTTTCATTTGCTGCTTCTTTTTCAGAGATCAAGAGAGGCTTTAAAATTTAACTCACAAATAAGCACTTGTCTACCAAAATAAAAGTTCATTTTTGTCCTTAATATCTTTAGTTTAAAAATTCTGTTTTTCTCAAAAAATACCCAACAAAGTAAATTACAATTTTGCATAAGAAAAGAAAAATTAAACTCAGGACACATTTTTGGTCAGTGACATTTTTCACTTTCATTAGTACAGAAAGAATAATATAAGCAACTTTAACATCTCTGTTAAATAAACTCACCTTTCTGCATAGGAGGGCCCAACTATGTGAGAGACAATTGCATTTGCTGAAGGGGTTTGTACAATGCCAGAGGTCCTGACTCAGTTTTTTACTTTCGACCACAAAACAAGCATTTCTGAGACAATGCATAAGAAAAGTCAGGAGTCCAAATAGTTTTCTTTTTGAAAATTCATAAAAAAACTAACAGAGCAAGAACAGTGAAGAATAATTAAAAAGTAATTATATTCTACAGCAACAGAATTTTGCCACAACAATGGGAGATAAGAGCCAGGATCCCAAAACAACAAATGGACTGTCCCACAGGGCTGGAGCACAGTACCTGAGAGGAGGCAGAAATATCTGCCCCAACATCCACAAGAGACACAAAGAGAGAGACATGCATTGCTTTCTTATGAGTGAAGAGAAATTTGGGATGTTTGCAACTCCAAGTAAAAACACATAGTGAAAAAAGTTATATAAACATTAAATTCTCAATTATTTTGATGGCTATTTGAATCAGATGAGCTAAAGAAATGGGTCCCATGAGAGGAACAACAGAGCACACAATGAAGACTGACCAGGGAAAAAATAATCGTTAATAGTAATTAAATATTTTTAAAATCACACTAAATCCAAGAAGTAGACCTTGTTTCAGCCACTATGTCCATAATTATAAAGGTGAAGGACATGATTGTGGCTGAAACAAGCAGATGCTAAACATATAGATCTGTCAGTACTGCACAAATAAATTAACGTTACTAATAGCTCAGCTATATTTCTTCTTTTTCCCCTAAAATGGTATTAGTTCTGTTTCAGAGTTCTGATTCACAGTTTAAGCTCATGCCTGACACATTCTAGTCTATCACAATTCTCCCTCCCCAGCTCCCACACCCTGCCCTTAGTGGAGGGAAATATGAAAAGAGGTTTTCAGTAACTTAAACTTTCAGTGTTGCCCTGCTTTTGCACAGCCCCATTCAAAATCACTCAACCACTGTTTATGTACAGGTTGACACTATGTAATTCCAGCTCTTGGTTATTTCAATTGTTTGCATCCCACTGAACTGTGCAAGGAGGGAAAACCAAACACAAGGTTTAAAACAAAAACAATCCAATGCTAAACCCATCCAAAAAATGGGAAGTGCATGTTCATCCTGTCTCTCAGGGCTGTTGACAGCCCTGCCTGCCATCAATCAGAAAAGTGAAAACTACTTCCAGCAAAGGAGGTTTTTTTTACCATCCCTTTGATCCTGATCACCAGGTCCACTTTGTACACGAGTCCTCTGCAACAGAGAAAGACAGCAAGAAGCTGGGGCAGAGAAATGAAATTCTACTGCACTGTGTCACACACAAGCCCAAGAGTTTACACCTTCACAGACACATGAAATTTTTGAGACAGTAAGACACACTTATAAAAATGTAAAGAATAACTTATTTGAAGTCTGCAGTTTAACCATGCTTGGAGCTAGCACACAACAGTGAGAACAAGGGCTAAGCTGGGTTCTTTTGTTTGTTTTTAGCAACCAGAATTGCACTTTATGAGTTGGACTAGACCTAAAGTGAAATTACTGCACACAGGAGTAAGAGTCAGAACTATTTCATTGTTATGTGTCTAAAATAACACTCTGACCAAGCATATGAGAAGTTATTCATTGCATGTATACAGGATGGCACATAAAAACTTTGCAGCAAATGAAACTGCGGACAGACATGTACTCTCAGCATCAGCAGGTGGCATTAGCAGAGCATGTTTTACATGTTTTACATGTTTCTTGGCTGAAGCCTTAGGCTACTTTAAAAAAAACTTGGGAACTATGAGTAAATTAAATTGTAAAGTGGCAAACAGTGGTTCTAGGAAGCGTTACATGCCCACAGGAGACAAATCAAACGTGTCAGTCTCTAAGGGAGAAGGCTGGTAAACCTTCAAATCAAGAAAAGCCTATTACTTACTAGTCAGAAATATGCTGTACTTTGCAGTCTCAACAGCTGAGTCCCTTCAGAAGGGAATAATTCTATTCTATATCTTCTATAGTCTCATTCTAATCTCTCAGTTTGTGTTACATATGTGAGCCAGGAGTAAGTGCCAGATCAATACACAGCTACTCAGGGTAAACATATTATTTTATAAACATATTATTATTGTGTAAGCCAGAGTTCACATATCAATAAAAAGGAAATATTATTTAAAACTTGCGAGGCTTTGAAGCCAGCAATTGAAAATAGCTTTACTACAGGAAAACTTGCCATTGCAAGGTAAGAATCCAAGCAAAAGAGCAAACTAAAAATAGCTATTTGATTCTTTTTGATGGATTTCAGACTTTATTCTGTGCCCTGTTATTATACTTGCTCTGTAATTATTGAGATATTAGAACAGTCTCCTAGGACTTGCCTAGAAAGATTAAATTATTCTTTCCTCACACTACCTGTGATTTATTTCAAACTTTTGTGACTAAAGACTCAGAAAGAGAATGCATGCTTTGTGTAGATGTTTTCACACCTATTCTGGGAGTGAATTAGCAAAAGGAAATGCTATCCAATTAGGAAAATCCTGTTAAACACAGGAACAGTGCAGTGCACACCCAGGTTCCAGCCAGCACCCATCCTACTGCACAGTGAGTCCAGTAATGCATCAAGAGAACAGTAGCACAAAGACCCTCAGGGAGGAACCACAGCCTGTTCCCTGACCAACCCCCCCTCTCAGCATGGAAAAAAAAAAAAAAGAAAAAAAATTATACCATATGAACCTTTTGGGAAAGGGCATTTAAGTCTCCAGGATACAAATTTGCCCGTTAAACATCACTGCCCCCGTGCCAAGTGCCCATCTGTGCTACAGGCTGGTTTGGAGAGCTGTGCCTGCCTTTTGTTTGTCACAATCTCCCTTTCCTGATGCTGTACACTGGGCAGATTAAGAAATATTTACTAGACTGGTTGCCCAACAAAATCCCCACCACTGGGCACTGAAGAGAAACAGAGCTGAGCCCTTCACAGCAAATTCCTCATGCACAGAGAGCCCAGCCTGTCAGGACTGAGGAAAATGAAGTGACACAGAGCAGCAGGAGCCCCCAGGATGCAGTCACAGCTAAACCTCAGTGAAATACTTTCTGCCAGGGTAAGTCCATATCATCACCTGGCCCAGCACACTGCACAAGACATGCTCAAAGTCTTGCTTTTGACTAAACCAGCTAATCATTCCTACCAAATTTCCTACTTCTCAGATTGTTTTATTGACCCCTGGATCCATCACTCATCTTTCAGTGCAAGACTCTTCTCTGTTTTTTCTATATGCTACCTAATTTGTTATCAAATAATCTGACTACAATTTTAATTACCTACACTTTTGTTCACTTTTTCCTGCTATACAATGGGGTTTTTCCCCTTTTCTGTTGCAATAACATATTCAGAGAATACATGTGGAAATTAAACAGTATTTTGAAAAAGCTTTGATCTATTATCATTGGCGTGCTCCTCCCTATTTCAGTCTGTTTCAGATCTTTGTTTACTACAGCTACAAAAAAACCCAGCCCACAAACTGCCACCCAACACACACTGAACTCCTTGCAGATTATTTCACTATCAAGCTGCTAGTTTCACATGCTATGTCAGGGAAATTCCTTCTAAAATACGAAACACAAAATCCATTATATACTTTAAACAACATGTAAAGATTATCTCGTTCACTGTAAGTCTTGCAAACAGTCACAAGCAAAAAATATTACACTGCAAGACCTTTAGAAATCAGCTGATTATAAGCATAGTTTGTAAATCAGATTTTTCCTGCAAAATGAGCAAGCCAAAGGGGAGGAGTACACATTATTTGATAGCAGCTTGTTGTGGTTTTAAGGGTATATGGACAGTTTGTGTTTTCCACATATAATGTTCATTCCAAAATTTGCCATTTAGTGGACTCTGATTTAACTTTATTAAACTATATAATGATAGAATTTCTATTAAAAAACCCCAAGTTAGAACTATAAACTGTGGCTCCATGTTATTGGAAGCTGCTGAACAAAGATACTCAAAAGGACCTGCATCTACTGCAACAATAATCCATTTTTATTTATCAAGTCTGCTACAACATTCCCCTTGCTGCATTAGATGTAAAAGTAGAGAAAAGCCCTAGTCCCATACTAGATGAGGCCAGCTTTTGTGCAAGACAGTAAATATTTATCAAAAACACTTTTAACAGGACTAAGTGACTTCTTTTCCCAGACTTCCACATTTTCACAGGAACAAAACACAACTGAATCATTAAACTGCCTCCATGGTAAAGCACTCAAGCAATGCAGTGCTTCAGACATTACAGAGAAACCCAGAGGAAACTGAAAACACATTAATCTCTGCTACTTTTAATAAAGAATCATTTGCAATTAAAAAATGTCTTCCTAACAAAGAGTTCTAGAGTTGTTTAAACCCAGATACCACAAACCTGTGTGTCACATAGTCATTAACTCTTCATTTCTGCTCAAGAACAACCTGCTAACCTCTGGTAACGCATCAGCCAGGCAATTTGCCTTAGCCTTTTCAAAGCCACACAGAAAACCCTACTCTTTTTGAGTAAGGCATCAAACTTCTGGCCATGCAACTGTGCACGAGTTTTGCAGGAGACTGTGGGGAAACAGCCAGGGGTACCCCTAGAAGTGTGTTTTGATGGCAGCCTGGTAAGAGCAGCACAGGAGCAACTAGAGATCAGGCCATTCCTGCATTCTCAGGACAAGTTGCACTAATTCAGATTTTATTCCCTGTGAGTAAACCAGTTACTCTACTGAGAGCAAGTCCAGGTGGCAGCACATCTGAATGGCCAACAGTAGTGTTGGGATAGAATTTAAACAAGTTAACAAGTGAATGTGTAGGACCAATAAGATGGAAACAGATGCTGAACAGGAGCTCACTTGAAGGCCTCATTTCCCCCCACAGATGCTCAATTGATCTGTCTGCATAAACAGATAATTTTGTTATTCTCTCAGCAAAAGAGCTTAAAACAAATAATTATTGTAGTACAGACATCACTGAGGGCCCAAAGCTTTGAGGCCCCAGCACAGAGGTGAGCAACTGCTCCAGGGCTTTCTCTTGGCTGACCAAGCTCACTGCTTCAACCCAACCCCCACGTTCTCTTCTGGCTTTTTCTACTGAGGAACAATGGCCAAGGTTGCTTGGCAGAGTGTTCTGGAGAGTGTCATCCAGAACATCAATCAATGTCATCATAAAGGTCAGAGTCACCACATGCCAAGGCCCAGAAATTTTCCATTTCACTGATAAGCCCTCTTTCGCATCCCGAAAAGGACTTTCAGCTATAGAAACAAAGAACGTATCTGCCAAAATACCTTCCCAAATTATGCTGTAAGTACTTCCTCCGTTATTCTTTACCACTGTGAATTTAAAGAAGAATAAAAAACACCCCTCCAAACAACTAAAGTCTCACAGCCGTCACCTAACCACTCTTATTCCCCAAACATAACCAAGAGCGTCTATGGATGGTGGCACCAAACATAAAAATAAAAGTAAAATCAGAAATCACTTTTATGAGTGTTTATATCCACCAATGCCATGAAAAAAGACCTTTATTACTATTTCAGTGAACAGAAAGTGTCTTAAATTGTTTTACCTGTGAGATCACAAGTAAAACATCCTTCAAGTCTTGCAAAGCATTCACAGAAAATATATTAATAAGACAGATTATCTATGTACCTAGATCTGCCATGAAAATCCTACTGCTATCCACAGGGGGTTTTTAGCTTTTTCAGACCAGATTCCAAAATGTTGTTCAAGCACCTAAAAATAGAGTTAGACATCTGCTGGAGTTTTGAAAAGCATCTAGCACTTCAGATGCCTGCCTTGGTGAGAACTGGCTACAATTGCTTTCCACTCAAAACCAGCAGCCAGCATTTCCAACCCAAAGGAGTAATAACTCCTATTCAATTCTTCTTAAGTGTTACACAAAACCAGTAACAGGCTCTAAAGTCAATATCCATTTCCAAAACAATACACTGACATCAATGTGATGTTCTGAACATCCAAAACTCATCTGAACAGCCCCAGCCACAAGCTGTACCAGCCTTCACTTACAGGCCTGTCCTGTACATCCTGTACCCACATCCTGCAGGAAAATACATTTATTCTCTCTCATGTCTTTCAGACAAGTAATTGAGTCAGCATTCTCAGAGCATGTAATGACTTACAGTGAGTCAAATTTGTCCATTACCAAGACCAATCTCTGAAAGTGCTAAAGATTTGATAGTTGATCTTACACTTGAATTTTGATTGCAAGATGCACCAATTACACATTAGTTTTAGCTAAATATTAACTGGATTGTGTAAAAAAAATGTTTACCATATTCCAAGCAACAGATCTTTCACTAATTTTATTGTTTTATTTTTTAATCAATGTTTTATTGTTCAGCATGAGAACACATCTTTGCTACTTGACCCCCTAGGGTCGTCTTTTGTTTCTTACCACACCATCACATACAGAAACGTTCTCCAACTGCAAAAGCCATTCTATAAATTCCCACTATAGACTTTTTTTATCCTACTTTTTTTCCAAAACAGCTGCCACTGATCACTATCAGATGTAAGTAGTGGAGCAGAAGCAGCCCTGCTTCAGTCAGAGATGACAATTTCTAGGTCAGCATTTTCACTAAAGGGAGTAAGTAAAATGAGATTGAAATACCAGACAGCAGCTGCTTACACCAACCTGTACAGAAGTAGTGCATCCAACTTAATTATTTATTACAGCCTTACAATAAATATGACAAGAAAGAAATTGTGCCTAGATTTGACTACACATTAAAAATAATTTTGCATTGCTGTTTCTTTGAATCTTTAAAAGGATTTGCTACTATTATCTTCCCTCCCCCTCTTCTATCATTTTTATGGAAGACTAAAAAGAAGGTTAGAAAAACAAAGTCTCAAAATAGAAAAAGCAGACCTTGAATGCTCTAGCATTACTTGGAAAATGGAGTGTTGTATTCTGCTACAGGAGATAGCACTTCAAATTTGAAAGGTCAGCTGCAAAGCTTGGCTTCAAAAGCAAGGCACAATCACAACATCAGAGAACAGAAATAATTATTCCTGGGTCAGAAATGAGCACAGAATCCTGGAGATTATTGTTTTCAGGTAAAATTGATGACAGCCAAATATCTCCTGATGCAACCCTGCCCATCTTTAGTGAGACAGGATAAAGTCTCAAGTCCCTGAAGACAGCAAGAACTAAGGAACAGGAAGCATTTTCCCTGCTCACTGCCTGTGGCTCTCTCACCAGAGCTCTGAGTGTTCACACCCTGTGCTGAAGCTCTCCTGTGACAGCTGCCAGCTCCTGACACCACTCAGCACCCAGGGGTTCCTCTCCCAGCCCATTCATGTTGTTATCCCTCCTCCAAACCATCCGTCCTCCAAGTCCTCAATTGCTTCATGCATATCACAAATGGTAAACACAGGATCTGAAACACCAACCAGATGTTCAAGATCAATCCCTTTCCCCCTCCCTGCCATTGTTCTCAGTAGGGCTTAGATCAAATTTGGTGGCAGATATGGAAATTGTAGCATTTTTCTTCAATGAAACTCAGACTGTAGGTCTGATAGATTTTTTTTCCTTCCCCAGTAGGAGCTGTGCATAAAATATTCACAGCATATTTAGACAAATGTGTTTATATTTATCTAATACAACATTTGTTTATACTGGAAATAAGCTGTGCAAAGTAGACAGCCCTTATTCTTTGGAGAGTAATGCTGAATCTGTCTCCACTCACCCAGTGTTGGTTAGATAACCACTGCTCATTTATTAACATTCTGCTGCCAAATTTTAATGCAGAGGACATTGGTAGCCCTACAGTGACTGAGAATTCTTTTGTGTTAGGATACAGTCTGCTGTAGCCAATAAATGTATTTAGTGGTCCTCATTGATAGCATGACATTACTCTGCAAAGCCACACATTTCCCTCCCCCCTCCTCTCTCATGTTGTTTCACTTGATGGAAGGATCAAAGCCATCAAGTCATTTTTTCACCCCAACTCAATCAGGCAAGTAGCTCTTTGAAGTGTTATTTTTTTCTTCCTTTCCTTTTTTTTTTTTTTGTCTTCATTAGAAAGAATCTTTCCAAAAACAGTCTGACATACTGAAGTTTCAGAATGTTAATTCTATAACAGGTGTGACATGTCTCCAAACGCAATGCTCTGATGGTTTATTTATGGGCTTTACTCTTTCTTTTCATTTAAGAAGAGACCTTGAATATGTTTTCATACGTCCAACATATATTTAGAAACTCTAAAGGCAGCATCCATTCATCAAAAACATGAAACCTAAAGACAAGAGTTCAAATAAATCTGAAAAGCCATTTGTGGCTGCAGCTTAAGGCTGTCATGGAAAGAAGAATGTCAAAATGCCTCCATTAATGACTGTCTTCCAAGTGCTGGGAAGTTGAAAGCCTGCTACTAACGTTCTTTTCTCTAATGGGAATTCAAACTACTGTGCAAAATAAGGTGAATAAGAAGAGAAAAGGCAAAAAAAACAAATTCAAAATGATTTAATTTCAGAAGTCACAAAACATGGCACTTTGTTCAGCGCCACAAAAGAAACACCACAATTTTCTCCTGACCCTTGATAACACAAAGCAGGAATCGTCCAAAGCAGCAGGAGCCAGAAAATTCAGTAATTACTGACAATCTGTACTATTAGAAAAAGCTTAGTGATTCACTGTATTGCTAACGTGGGCTCATCATGGAGCTTTTCTTTAACATATTTCATCACCTTCATCACAGACAGCATTAAGAGATTTAAACAAAAAATCAGCACTTTCCATTTGTAGTCTCACCCTATTTTGAAGTCTTTTTCTCAATTTTAGATAGCGCTACTGAAACAAGAAGCTACTAGAGGTCACTGCACTGAAAGCCAGTGTCTGCTGGCCAGATAACACACCAGGGAAATTCAAGGGCAAAATTTTAGAAGGGAGCAGGGAAAGGCAGAAACAGGCAGCACAAGTCACATCCCTTCACACCTCAACCTCTGAAACAGCACATGCTTCTTGCTGTTACAGAACTAAATAACACAATACTCATTTCTCCATCAAATGGTGGCTGTGTCCCCTTCTTGGGCAAGGGGGGGCAGCTGAGATTTGTCCTGAAGTGTTCCCTACAGCTGACACTGCTGAAGAGACATCAAACATGCAGCTTCTGTAATCATTCAAAAGGACATTGGAACTCCTGAGTTTTCAAAACCAAAACTTTAATTGAAAATGTAATCTAATTTATTTTAATAGCCCTTATTATATTCCCATAACACTCAGAGGGAGGAAAAATATCAGAGATATTTTACTTAGGCAGAAATTTTTATCACCAACTTAAAGAATTCAGAACTGAGGTCTCCAATTTGTGCAAAATGGGAAAGAGCTTAGGAGCAAGGACCGGGAGTACAAGAAAATTAGTGCTGTTATCTCCAAACAGAAACCCACACTTCATTTCCTGCCATTTTCACTTATTCATAGCTTCAAAAAGACTCTTCAACTTTGCAGTGGAATTACTAATTTAAGAGCAGTTAACTTTGAGCTCAAATTAAAGACAGCAGTGATAAAAATTACCAGGTGCATTCATCTTTGAACAGCAAAAGTCTAGGAAACAAGCAAGCCCTATTGAAAAATCAGAACTATTTCGTCTGGGAAGAACCTCTACAGAGCACAAAACAAAGGCAGGGATAAGAAAAACTCAAAACTGCTGCTGGAAGAAAAACAACGTAAGCAACCAATTCCCTTGGCTTCATTTTCTGTGTAGGAAATGGACAAAATATGTCACTTTGGTAACCTTGGCCCCACAGCCCTTGCAGTGTGTTTCAGGTAGTTTAGGTTTTTTTCAGATTGCCACCATCCAGATGCAGGAATTTTAAAGCAGGTTTTCAATATCAATGTTTTTCCTGTCACTTTCTCCAAGGCAGATACAGAGTATTGTGACCCATTGCCTCCAGCCCAAAGACTGACACTAATGGTAAATCTATTTCATTTAAACTGTTAATTCAGCTGCATAAGGGAGGTCAGAAGGTGCCAGTTCTTGTTTTAGTATTGCCTTGCACATTTAACACAGAAATCAGTGATGGATTTCAGGATGTCATTCAGCTTCCCTTAAAGCCTTACTCTAGACCTCAAACGAACTGGCCAAGTTTGGAACGGCATCTAGACATTGTTCCAGTCAAAGAACAAATGGCTAATTTTAGAAGTCATCCTATAAGCAACACAGTTTATATATAGCATTTTTATATAGAATATAATAGTATATACAAAACAGAAACTTAATAGACAAAATTAGTTCTGTTGTTATTTTTGTAAGAATTTGAAAATGCAGGCAAGCTTTGAGTAGTCAGATCTGAGCAAGTGATAGCTCCAGAAGCTGTTGGTTTATAAATGGGTATCTTATATGAAGCAATTAAACAAAAAAGCCACCCAGCAGAAGATCTGCATGATGCCACTGAGTTATAAAGAGTGAAAATAGTTAATGTAGGGCAAGGGCTTTTTTATCCTCAGGCCCTTAAACACAAATTATACTGTTTAATTGCACTCAAAAAAAAGTCTATATATTAAAAAAATTATGCTTGTCTGAAAGGAGAGTCCATCATTTCTTTGTCTTTGTGGATTTAATAAATAAAATTTGTAGATACAATGTGTTCAAGTAGCACAATGAACCAAAGAAGAGAATTCATGCAAAATAGAGTCAACTTTCAGAATGACAAGGGGTTTTTGATCTGCTGTAAAATTTCAAGCAGCATTAATACATATCAAGGGAAATAAAAAGTTGTGGGCACTGCAGGAACATGAGGATTGTGTATGGTAATAATTCACCATGATACAAATTATAATAATTAATATGTGAGAAATTTGCACACACCAAGACTAAAAATATTGTTTCATTGTGATAATGCCATAATAGACATTTTCAGCATCTGTTGTTACATTTGTATCAAATGAACAGTTCACTCCACACATGGTGGTTATGAACAAAACCCTTCTCATGTCTAGTTGCATTGCTCAATATTTGTTCTTTCTGTTTCAGTGCCATCTGCAAACTCTGTTTTCAATCATTGGTTCCAAGGAGTTAGCATATGATACTACTATATTTCTCTTGGGGGAGTTTTTTTGTTGTTTTATACTGGCCATTTATAGTTTAGATCTAACTATTTTTATTAATGGCCAAGGGTCTTGCATGATTCAACTTAGACCAATTTGGTTCTTGGTATAAGACTATAATTTCCATATATGAACCAATTGCATAAATTCTGTGGAAAACTCCCCAAACAAAATCACGTCACAGTTTCTTTCTGTGAAGAGACACAGCCCTGTTATCACCTATCACACCATACAGTGTGCAGAATATATACAGGAATAGCATGCAGACTGTAAATAGGAATATTGAGTAAGTGGTACTAATAGTATAATGCTGTGCACATAACAGAATTTGTAAATTTATATCAATAACAGCAGCCGTGGCACCTTTGAAATAATGTATTGCATTTATCGGCCATTGCTCTCTTAGCTGCGTTATGAACAATTTCAAGAATACATTGTTTAACTGAGTGGGAAACACACCTGTGCTGATAATGGAGGTCCAAGAGCACAGAGCTTTACAAAAGGCACTGTTGATTGTGAGGGGTCTTCACATATTAGTCTTGGGAAATCCCCAAAGACATTTGAAGACATGCCCTAATTCTTTTTCCCAACCTTCTTTGTTTTCACTATCTTTTTATAACTCCTTGTTAAGGAAGTAAATCCCAATTTTTATTCACAAAATTCTAAAAAGTAGAAATTTCTCATGAGTGCTGTAGAGCAAAGATATTTACACCCCATCAAAGTGTGTGATGTCTTTGTGCATCTCCCAGGTCTATATTAAAGCAGAGCAGGCTACCAGCACTGCAGATGGCACTTTTATTTTAAAAATATACACAAAAATAAAAACGAAGCTATATATGTGCAAGGTTGCCAAGATGTTAATTATGACCCAGAAAAAATTCTGCAAATCCTTAACAATTGATAATACTGTTTGCCAAACTAAGACATGATTTTTCACATAACTCCCAGTAACAGTTTAGCTTTTATGAGTAACAATAAAAGAGCATATTGTAACTTTTTAAACCTACTTGCTTTTCAAAGAAAGTTACAGCCCATAACACTTTTTCCCTCTTGTACTTTAAGAAAAAAAAATCATTTTTCCAGCTCTGGTTAATGTTGCTCCATAGATAACAACTTATTTTAAAAAATTGAAGAGTATTTTGAGTATTTGCTGGGTAGCAAAAATTGGAAGCAATGGAATAAAACTAGCTAGTTATTTCTGCACCTGGGAAAGTATTATCCTGCTCTACAAAACGTAGAAGAGGTCAGCTAATGGTTCCACCACTACAGGGCTTGCTGCATTATTTTTAAATATAAAGGTTCAGTCTGCAAAGGTTCATTGCATTTATTAATACTTGTTTTCTTTTCAAGCAATCCTAAGATTTCTTCAACAAAACAGCTCACCATAATTTCAGCACACACACAACTATTCAAGCCCTGAAGTAGAACAAAAATATTTTACTACTTTGTAATTGAAAAGTCAGTAATGCCTGTGGTTTACACATTCCCAGAGCCACAAGCACAGAAGATCAACCTTACAAAAGGGGACTTGGCAAATTCTCCAATACAGTCATTGACGAAAATCCATAGGTTTGAAGCATATTATTAAATCTAATTCTTGGAACTGCTGCTTGTGCTCCAGGTGGGCTTTTATCTACAATTTTAGACATGTGCAATGTCACCATTGATTTCTGAGTAGTAGAGCATCAATAAAAAGAGGAGATATTTCAAAAAAAAGCATGAACAACCCTTAAAGTTTGCAAGTAGTGTATCTGGTGCTCCTACAGATAAGCATCACCTTTGTGCTTTGCTGATCACTGTGAGAAGAGTTTTTCCTCTAATAAACTCAATTGTTTCATGTTTTGTTCTTCTAGACACAATTGAAACTCTGTACAGAATTCCAATATAATAGAAACAAAAAAATTACTTAGTAAATCCAAGAAATCTAAACACAAGCAACAGGGAAGGATTACTTATTTTTAAATGAAGACTGAAACCATTCATCAGTGTAGATTGTCTAACCAGCAGGGAGAAGTAAAAGCTCCAAGTAGGACAGGAGGCAGTGCACCAGAGCGTTGGTATCATTCAAAACGCATAGAGCTTCCAAGGTATTCCAACTAGACAATTAAATAGTCCAAAGCAGGTGCTAGATTGAAATTAATACACATTTTAGTACAAGCTTTCCTAAAAAAAGAAATAACAGAGTAGTGAATCATTTAAAAGAACAGTGAACAAAGCTTTCAGGAATATACAGCCAGATACACCAAAGATAAAACTAAAAAGTTTTAAAACTAAAAATTTTTCACCACTAACTTCCTAGTTGCTGAACAGGACTGGATAGTTTCATAAGCAAATTAAAAATATTTTTACTTTTATTTCTATTCTCAAAATTAGGCACATGGTACCATCTTTTCCATGCTATACATTCCAGTCCTACAGTACATGGAATTTTCGTTGTTGAAATTAAGACAGTGAAATATGTTAGCATGTACTCCTAAAGATATTGCCATAATTTTTTTAATAAAAATCATACATTTCCCGTTTATCTCTCCCCCATTACCCCCCCAAGTCTTTCTTTCATATAACAGAAAAGTGATAACAATGAAAGGGCAAGGGAAAACAAGACAAAAATCAGCATCACTTCTTTTAACAGATTATTAAATCTGTATATACATATATTTATCTGACATACTAAAAGGAGATATGTGTAAACTCAGTCACCACCAGTGTCCACTGCCCAGAGAATTTTATTTTAAGTTAGCAAAAGACAGGCAGAGCACAAGCACTGCAAACTCACTGCTGCTGGCTCGCTGGCCAGGGCTGAGTTCTGCAGCTGTCAGCTGCAGCAATCTCACAGAGGCACAGGCTGCAGCAAGCAGATTGTAATTTGGGCCCCAAGAGAACTGGGCAAGGGATGCCAAAGATAAGTCATACTTATCTAAGAACTGGAGTGAAATGCCAGGCATAAACAAGGTATTGTTAAACCTTCTTTGTTTTCAAATCCTTGTCTTTGTCCACTCTGTATTGCTCAGTGAGTCACAGCTTTACAGTTTTGTTCTGAAGAACCTTTAACATCTATTTAACATCATATTTCTTACAGCAACCCAAGGTAAGCTCTTGTAGGTACCAAGGTCACTCAACCACCTGATCACAAGCAAAGACTCTGAGATGAGATAGGGTGATTCAGCAGTACAAAGAGTCTGAGGATAATAACTGAACATAACAATAATGCAGCAATCCAGGCTGAATTGCCACATCAGTAGGACCCAAAATGGAATAGATCTTTCTAGGAGGAGACACAATCAGCATGGGGATGAGGGGAGAAAACAGCTTCTGCCCCAACTACATTGGATAGCTTGTGATGAACTTGAAATTGTTGTATCACTGATATTTTCTAACACCTGGAATTCAGATATGTCCATGTCCAACTGCAGACTTACTAAACATCAAAAAAAGGAGTAAAGAGCACTCATCTCCATTCTGACACAAGAGAGATTGCTGTAAACACCCAAGGCTTAAGTCAGTTCTTAGATCTTGAGTGATATATTCTAGCAAGATGCCACTGTGCAAAAGTCATTCCCACTAATTGCAAGACAAGTTTTTCATACCAGAACTCCAAGGGAGCAACCACATAACCACCTGGATGGGCACTTAGACCTTCAGAACAAACCTACCATAGAAAAAGCTTTGTAAAGGAGGAACAGAAAGGTCTCACAACTGATTTTGGAGACCAGAAGGGCATTGACTGCTAAG
>NW_005054339.1:3686532-3711609 GCF_000277835.1 Geospiza fortis | reverse complement strand
TACAGGCAGGAGAAGGAGGACGAGATTCCCTCAGGGATTCTGATCCAAGCCAAGCAGGGCAGAAGGGGTTATGGAAAAGTTACAGAGGAACTTCTCACAGGTGTGTTATTGTTTAGATCAGTCATTTTCAGCTGTTTTCAACTAGAGTCCCCATATGGCAAATACAAGTTTACTGGCAGTAGCTGCTTTTTGCACCCTTTAAAAGTAGCCCACAGATTCTCAATATCGCTCGCTGCTCTACGTGTAATTCTAGAGAAGAGGCCTAAGGGCTAACACCTGACTTGTGGCTAAAGCAAGAAGGCTCCATTTCTATGCACTTATGAAAACTCAGAATATCTTCCTATGCCTGGCCTTGTCCCTAGCTTGCAGTTCTGTTCTGCAAAACTGTAAAGCCTTTTCATCATATGCAGCAACAATGCATTACTGGGGATTTCTCATAGCACAAAACAACATACAGCCTGTTGAATTTAAAGACCATAAAGAATGTAAGGGCACAGGTGAGAAGAACAAATAAAATTTAAGAAAAACCATTTTACTAGGGAAAATAAAAACAAAACACACATAGCCAGGATTAACAGAAGTTAGGTGGACTGCAAATGAGGATAGGACTTACCCAACACACAAGCCCCTCATCTGTCTTCTCACAAATCATACCATCCTTCTTACAGTAAGAAAACCAAACAGAATAAATTCCAACAACTCCTTTGTATTGCACTATACATTCTCACCTCTCCAGCTTTTTCTTCCCCTCCACCTCTTCCTTCACAGCCAACCTCATCTCTTATAACCTCATCTCCCAAAGCACCTGAATCTCATGTGCAGATTTGTTCCAGATGGGGACAATAACGATGAACTCAATGAGGACCAGGTGTGTGTGGTGGTGTTTTTTAAACCATACAAAAATCTATTAAAATATTTACTAGGTTGCATTTATCTAGAGTTGTTTACTACCAATTTCATTTCTGCATATTTTTTCTGTAAGGTGAACTTGAATTTAAATCTACGTTTCTCCTTTTTATGTTGTCATGGTTTGACACTGGCCCAACACCAGGCACCCACAAGAGTCACCTGCTTACCCTCCCTTGGGCAGAGGAGAGGAAAAAAAATTAATGAACACATCATGAGTGAGATAAGGACTTGGAGAATTATTTCAAGGGCAAAACAGACTCGACTGGATCTCTGGGTCCCCCATGGGCTGCAGGGGCTCAGCTGTTTCACCATGGTCTCGCCTGCAGAGGAGTCTCAGCTCCAGCATCTGCAGCACCTCCTCCCCCTCCTTCTCCACTGACCTTGGTGTCTCCATGTTGTTTCCCTCACATGTTCTCACCTCCTCCTCTTCTCTGACTAAAAGCCAAACACTGCATGATTTTGTTTTGATTTTCTTCTTAAATGCGTCATCACAGATGTTACTGCCCTCTCTAACTGGCCCAGCCTTGGCCAGCAGCATGTCCATGTTCAGAGCCATCAGGGATTGGCTCTGCTGGACATGGTGGAAGCTTCCAGCAGCTCCTCACAGGAGCCGCCTCTGTGACCCCCCTGCTGCCAAAAACCAGGCCATGCAAAACCAATACAAAAGTGAATATGTTACTGTAAATGCTCAAGAAATAACCCATTAACCTTCAGGAATTACTGCATCCACGATCGACAACAATGAAGAATTGTTATTGTTTAAAAAAACTTTTTTATTGTTACTTTTTTGTTAGGTGATGATTTTGTCTGTAGTAGTTTTTTGTTTTTATTACTCTAGGGAAGTGTAATTTGACTGTCCTGCAAAATTATATCTCTCCTATTTCTTTACTAAAAAAAATTATGTCTAACAGAAGAGACAGATGATGTGCTTTGGGGGCAGAGACAGACAACTGTTATGTGTGATAAAATATCAAAATACATCATCTCTACCATTACCCCTGATTTGTGTTGTTCCCTAGGCACTACTGTCATGGACATGAGTAATCTGAGCTCAAGAATGTGGATTATCCCAACGCACAATGGTGATAATAGGAAGTGCTAAAAATGCATAACAGATACAGCTTGAGTCCAAATAGGCTGAGTAAACAGTACATATTTTTTCAGTTGCAGGTGTTCTAATCAATATCTGAAGCCATTATTGCTGTATGTCAGCATTGAACCCCATGTCCAAACACACAACACACAGGTCCTAATATTTCAGCAGTGTTCAGGTTCCCTGGTTTGAGTAAGAGCCTTGCTGTGCAACATGCGCATGTTAAGCAACTTTACAAGTTGCCTAAGCACAAGTTTACATGGGTGTCCTGCTTTAAATCTTGCACAAATCTCTCCTAAGTACTACTGCATTAAAACAAGCCTCTGTTACCTTGTTAGCGAATGCTGGTCACCTTACAGAACAAATGTTTCATTTCTTTCTGAGGTTTATTGTAAAGGAAAAGTAGGAGTTAACTAGTTTATTTAGATCCAGAGAGATGCATGTCTGTGAGGAAAAGGTCAGAGAACAAGCACCTGCCCAAAGCCACTGCTCTGACCCTTGGTAAGGCTCAGTCTTCCAAATGCAACTGCCAGAACCATTAAAGCAAGAACTTAAACATCACAAAGTATTTACATCCATCAAGCTACTCTACTGAAAGATTCCCCTGCCCATGGCAGGGGCTCTGGACTGGATGATATTTAAAGGTCCATTCCAATATAAACAATTCTATGATTCTGTTAAACACTTGAATATTTCAGCTGCCAAGAGGCATTTGGAGTTATTCAAGCCTGTGCCTCTTTGCTTCTTCTTTGTACTTCTTTCATTCCTCAACCAACCAAAAAAAAAATCAAAATTATGCCAACTTCCATCGCAGTAATGGCCTTCTTAAAGTGAGTATACACTATTATTTACAGATTAGTCCTTGGTAAGACCCTGAGGAAAAAGAAGTATATTTACTCAATACAATTCCTGGAAAAAAAAACTATTTAGTCCCTTTTTAATTCCACATCATTTAAATTACATTCAGAAAAATAATTCCATGGAGAGAACTAAGCAGATAAGGAAGATGAGTGAAATCACCTGGATGTAGTCTGAAATATCGTCCTCAAAATCTGTCCCACAAAAGTAGCACAATTAAGAAATGAAATAATTCTGTGAAAAAATAAATGTGTAAAACACATTTATTTAATCTAGCCTAAAAAAGGCTAGAGGAACTTATATTTATGAAAAGGCAGTTAACCAGAAATGGAAAATATCTCTGGATGTCTGGTTTTAGAACAAAACATATTTGCTCTAAATATTCTTCAGGGGTTTTTTTCAAAGGTTTTGCCATGGATTTTAGAAGAGACCTGCCCTGCGCAGAAGGACTTCCAATGGAGATGAAATATTAAAAATGACTGTGCAAAAATAATGTTCGTCTACTCAACAGATCTATAGATGAGATATTTCAGTAAGGTTCTAACTGAAAAAAAAAAAATATTTTTCAATCCAGCCTTGATTTGAATTCAGGATTACTTGGTCTTGCAGCTGCCTTTCTGTCTACCCCATGCTGCCTTAGTCTTCTTCATATAGTACCTTACATCTCTCTTTTTTATTAAGCATTAAAATAATTACCATGTATGGCACACATAATTGCAACATATCTTGGAGGTAACAGACATTTTCCCACCTTTTTTTAAAGTAAGAAGTTGATTTCTAAGAACTCAATCAGCCTTCAGCAGCTGAACAAACATCTTTGGCATTTCAGGGATTTTAGACCCTTGCAAATTCCTCATGAACCAAGATATTCAGAGGAACAAGTGTAAAACAGAGCTTAGGGTAGGTGAGTAGACAGAAAACCACTTTGTACTGGTAACACATGGTATTGGAAACAGGATTGAGTCTTCTGGCTGAGGCAGGATGTGAAAGGAAGAATCTGAGGTTACAGTGGCTTTCATGTTTCTCTCAAGATAGTCAGGTACAGACATTTTAGCTGTTCAGCTGGCTGGGCCCTTGATAGCATAAGGAATTGTCATTTAACCACCTCCAACTTACTTTACTCTGCTCAACTACTGTGTTTGACATTAAAAAATCTACCTGTGATTAAATGAACTAAAAAGACATTTTAAATTCTTTGTTAACAGCCTTGCTTTTCAAAAGTACGGAGACTTTCACTGCTCAGCTCTGGCTGTTGTTGTGAACAAGGTATTTGGGTTTTTTTGAATGTGTTCAAGCATTTGATTCTTTTTTGCTATTTCAGTTTATGGCTTCTGGGTCTGCTTGCAAGGCACAAAGATAAGAAATAAAATTAATTTACAATATCCAAAAAAAAGGATTGTCTCTTCAAGGAAAAGAAATATTCGTGTTCACTATTATCTATCAGATAGTTTCAGAAATCTCTCTCTCCCACATGGTTAAAATTTTAAGAAGGAGCTACAAACATGCTGGTTTAATACTACTTTAGTGATCCCAAATCAACTCCACTCAACACAGTTGTATGTATTTTTCCCAAATGTGTTTACTATATATTGGAACAAGCATTGGGAGGATTATTTATGATGTGACCAGAATACAAATCACTAAGCTATGCTGCACTGTTTGAATGAGCACTAGGCTTTCTGCTAAATTCCCTAAGGCAAAAAGAAAAGATGCACAGATGGGAACTATCTCTGTGCAAACCCATGCATTAGGACAGAAAGATCTGATTAAATCACAGTTAGTCTCACCCACTTCATGAAACACGAGAGACCTATTATATCAGTGGCCACAATTTTAACCCATCCTTGGAAAACACTTGTAAAAATATGATGTTCAGGTACACTGATAAAATATTTGACCAGAGGGATGAGTGAGGGATTGATCTGAGCCAGATAAAAGGGGTACCCATGCTACACTAGTCCACTCTTGGTTCCTTACACAAGGCTGTGTAGCCTTCGGTTCCTCAGGAGATACTGCAGATTGGAGTGGTAGAAGCCTACACAGAAGTTACTGAGGAATTAAATCTCCCACATTATTTCTCCTCCTTTTGTCCAGTAAATCCTTTGACAAGGGGAGATTTTGGAAATCCTTCATTCTTTTTAACGCGCTTTAATTTTAGTTTGTGCTCTGCATCTAGGCAGGCATAGCAGCAAGGGCATTTCCATTTGTATCCAAAATCTAAATCCTTGCGGGATAAACAATAACATAAATGGGAGTGAATTCAACTAGATTTTAAGAGTCATTTCAGCTTTTAATTCATAATTTCTAGAAACTCTAGACTTGGAAGATATGGCCAAGGTGCTCCAGATGAGTGGCACAAATCAACAGGCACTGTTTGTTAAATATATAGTAGGGGTATATTTTATACTCATTTCCTTTCTTTTTCACACTGATATCTAAATTTAAATGGACACTGGTATATTTTACTACTCATGTCCTGTGATGTTGAAACCAGGATTACATTGGTAAACTTACAGGGCATCGTCTTCACTGAAGTATTAATCTAAGTCAAACTGCTTTGGTGGCTTTGGAGGAGCTGAGGACTGGGGTACATTTAGCACAGATGCCTTCAGCTGCTTTGCAAACACCATATTGGTAAGAGGGGCCAGTTTGGAGAAAGAAGTTTTTATACTCTGAGAAAACTCTCAACTTTTTGAGCATGAGCAAGTGGCAGAGAGATTTCCCTGATGACCACAAGCATCACTCTTGTGAACCCACTAAAGAAGTCCCTGTGACGTTTATGCACTAAGGTGTCCAAAGACAAACAGATTTTTCTTTCCTCTTTGAGTGATACAAAGCCCCTCAGCCCCTCTCGTGGTTGCAGTGTTTACCTCTATTTGCAGGGAAATCTTGAAAGAAAACACAGATACTGCTCTCTGACATTTCTCACTGTGGGTCAATTTCTTGTCATCAAATTAGGTAAAACAAGGATTTATGTCTACTTACATCAATATTGTGATTTAATCCCAGGACTGTCCAAGAAAAACCCACATACCCAAAGCATTCTGAGCACCAGGCAGGGCACAGAAACAACTCACAGTCAAAAGTCCCACCTGAGATCTCTCCCAGGTCTTTCAAGCAGCTCTGCTAACATACTGCAAGGATTTTGGTCTTGACAAGAAGTTCAGATTATTACTGGAAACTAAACCTTGGTTCTGTCCTGGTCTATGAGGAGTTATCAGCCTGGATGGCATTCACTGCATTATACTCTGCTGCTCAGCGTATATATATAGATAGATATAGGTAGATATATATTTAACATGATTTCAATATAACATTTTGAAGTTTCTTGGGAACACAATCCAATGACAGTGCAAAATACTTATTTTATGTTTATATTATGATAAAAAGCACATGCATAAAAAATTAACAGCATTAATTTCTTATACAAGCTCAGTGAGAGAGTGACCGACCCAGGAGTGAACACACTGTTGAGTAAAAGTCTACATTTAAGTGCATGAACACCTGGGACAGAATTCAGTCAAGTGCTGCATCAGTGAACTTCAGGCTGAGCCCAAACACCTGGAAGTTTTTGCATGTAATAACCATTGGAGCCAGACATGCAAAAACAGCTTGGGAACTGAGAATATCTATTGAGAGGTTCCTTTTTATCAAGTCCCCCTAGTACTTACTATGTGCTCCAGCCATAAAAATCCATAACTAAGTTCTATATGTGTTCTTCATGATGTGCTCTCTCCCACTGGCTGATCTATTTCACTGTAAAACCTTCACTATGGGACTGAAGTGGTTTCAGATTTGCACACAGCTTCACTTAAGTACTTTAGAGAGATTTCAAGCAGCATTAAATTGAGATATTTTACCTTGACAAATTATTTTATTATAGTTTTGTTAGATTGTCCACTTTTCTTACTGCTAATTTCTTAATTCAGCACACATTTCTAATTTTAGACTTGCAGAGGTATTGGACTTCCCCTGAAAAAAGTGTAATTGAATTCCTTCCACCATTCAGTTTCTTTCCCCTTCTCTGCTGTCCTTGAGCATTTTGACTAGCATGAGATATTCTTTATTCAAATTGACCTTGTTCTATTTTATTGAAAATAGCCAAGTTTTATCGGTGTCATTCATTGTTTAGCAGCAGGCAAAAAGACTTCCATCCCTCTGAAGAAAGAGGAAAAAAAACAAGGAAAAGAACATGTAAAACAGCACCACTATAGTTTTAAGGTTTGAAAAAAGAGTAAATTCATTTCTAACCTGGGCAGAACTAAGTTGTTTGAAGAGAATTATACAAAAGCCTTTGGCATCTTAAACAGAAGAATTCACATCCGCTTCAGACAGCCTTCTAAATTTTCTACTAAAATAAAATAATTGTCTTTGTCTAGATCATAGAATGATATCTTACTTGAGTCTAAGGGCAACTAATATTGTATGTACACATGTATATAGAAATAGTACCCATTTTACTCTTAAAAAACTGATTTTGGGTCTATACCTCCAACTTTCAATATTAGTGCATAATAACCAAAGATAATGAGAGCAGAGTTACTCATATGTTCTCTCATTAGTATAAAGCTTCATGATGGATATCTAGGGAATGACCCTGCAAGAATATTTTTGTTAAAGCCACAAAAAAATAAAGCAAATATTTATAATACATTAAACATGACCTTTCTTAGCCTTGATTTTTACTTCTACAGAGATTTTGTGATGTCCTGTCATAATATTTGACTTTTAAATAACTATGTCTATGGTTTTTAGGTTGAAGTTGCAAATGCAGTTATACCTGATTCATACATCCATCTGTAAACGTTACAAGCCTAATCTTTATATGGTTTGGGGAAACCAAGTATTATGAAATGTGGAAAGTCTCATCATCTCTGTGCAATTAAGCATCACAAAGATCTGCTGCAGCAGTTGATCTTGTATTTATTGGTTGCAGCCTGTCCCCGAATTCACAACCCCATTTGCATCCCAACTCCCAGCCAAGGAGAGCTGTGGGCATGACTTACTGCTCCCATGGCAAAACACACTGAAGGTTCACAAGTTCTGCCTTTGAGTCTTCACCACCCTGGCACCTTCAGTGTTGTCTTTACTTTTTCCCTCCAAGCAATAAATGCTGCTGCACAGCAAAGTGGTTTCTCCTGTGTTGCACAAGCTTGCAAAAGAAATGCCAGTGTCAGTGTAGTTCTAGTTACAAGCTTCCCTGGGATACTGGATGTCATTCATCTTGACTTTGTCAAAATGGCCCTAGACAGAAACCTTTTCACCCCACACAGAGACACATATCCATGACCTGCACGTGTTTCATCATCCTAGGACCTCAAGAAAAGTCATGGTTACCCTGGCAACTCCATGTATTTCCCTAGGGATAAAAAACACACACTTAAAAGGAAAATGACTATATCAATATAAAAAATTCATCAGTTCTTTCTAAATTAAACATTCAAGCTAGTCAGAATACAGCAGCTATACTGTTGGAAAGATCTAATAAGTTATTCACAGGTGTTTCAGATGCTATCCTGGATGTCTCAGGGTGTGCTGTGTGTGGCTGCAGAGGGGCACATGCACACCCCTATGGGTATCAGCTGCATCCCCAGCAATGTGGAATAATTCCATGTGAGTTATTGAAACAGCACAGCCTTATGGCAGCTGGGTAAACAACTTACAGAATAGAGGCAACATTGGGATAGCAATTCACTTTCTGTGTTCACAGTAACTGAGACACTGAGAAACAGAAATAGATAGATTAACACACAGAACACAGATGTGAATGAATTACTGTTATGTTAGATTTACAATTAATTAGAGGATGCAGCTATCTGGCAAAAATACATTTTCAAAGTATGTAAGTATGGCATTCACATTCTCTGAAAAATCTCTTTGCCCAGGATTTTTTTCCTGGGAAGCTGAGAAGCCTTGGAGAAAAAGGAAAACAAATATTATCTCATTTGCTTCTCCCATGTTTTGCTCCTTTGGAATGTATTTGGAGATTGTTTACCACAGGTGATCGCTTCATTGGTTTCTGGTGTGAGTTGTTTTGTCTCATTGGCCAATCAGTGCCAAGCTGTGTCGGGACTCTGGAAAGAGTCAAGAGTTTTTATTATTATCTTTTTAGCATTCTGTAAGTATTCTTTCTGTATTCTTTAGTATACTTTAGTATTCTTTAACATATTATAGTATCATAAAATAATAAATTAGCCTTCTGAGAGCATGGGGTCAGATTCATCATTCCTTCCTTCATGTGGGGGGCAATGCAAATACAATACACAAGTTTTAAGGTTTGCTTTAGTCACCTATTTATTTCATTTCTGGTGTATTTAATAACTGTAAAATCAAAGATCAGCTGTTAAGGGAATATAATCTAATCTCCACAATCAGAACATAAACGTATTCAGCAGAGCCTGCTTTCCTTCAGTAGACCCTTCAGGTGGGTCATTTTGGTCATTTACATGCAGCCATTCTGTCATTCCTCCCTTGCAACTCCAGTTTTACAGAGGCAGGTCTAGCAAGTCTCAGCCTAACCTGTTTGTAAGCTTAGGGGTGACCATAAACCCCAAGTAACTGAATGCAGGCCAAAATCCAGCCCACAGAACCACATGTTCCCATTCAATTCCCAATACCCTCAAGTTTTATGAGGCATTTTGGGGAATCAATAGCTACATTGTTTTCTTCTCTAGGTTGTTTCCAATGTTTTTGACATATGAGCTATGCTTTTTTGCTTTTCCCAAACTTTTTAATGTTCTATGTAAATCCCAGTAGCACTTATATACCAATTGATGTCTTTTCCTACTGTCAATGACTGCATTTCAAACTCGTGTTGCTTCAATCTGCTATCCAGCATTTCCACTCTCAGTATTTATTCTTTGCTTTTGAGTGGATTTCAAATTGTTTGCTTTGCAGACATATTACCTTCCAGAGGCAGAAAGTACATTATCACTAATGTCAGCTCTCTTCTTGGTTTTCCAGAGTTATTATTCACCATAGCTGCTTCCTGTAATGCTCTTTCCTTAATGGACGAGGGAACAAGGGGCTGCAGTTCATTTAATTGTTCCAAACTTTCTGCTTATTACCTGCCTCTTCACTAGGAGTAGTAAAAGCAAGTGCATTTCATAGGAATAGGCCTCCAAGCACCTTTCACACAGTGAAAATGGTGTTCACAGATGAGTCTGTGAACAGGTGAGCATGAAAGGCTTCATTTTCCTGAGGTATGGCAAATGGTAACTTTTATTTCCTTACTTTTCCTTTTTGTCCCTAAGCAAGGCAAAAGGACATCAATTCACCTATCAACATTTATTCTTTCTCACCTTTTTATTGCATCTCTTATGCTGAAAGTTGTGTCTGAACGAAAGGAAATTCAGTTTTGAAAATCTGCCTGATTTTAGAATAAGTCAATACCTCCAGGGCCCTATGCCTGAACTATACCACTCAAAAATCCATTTGGAGCAAAATTAGTACCAAGTAGTTACATTTCTGTTCTAGAAAAGAGAATATTCACAGATATTAAGAAGAAATAACTGGCTTCCCATGGCAAAAAACAGTCAGATGGATTAGGTCAATAAGAGACACAGGACAGATATTTTGATGATGGATTTGGAGACAAACCACTGCCACAGAGACAAGAGGCAGGAGTGGAGATAGAGTTCTGTCATGATCATCAAATGATGCAGCCAAATGATTTTGCAAAAGATTCCATGACCAAAACATTTACAGTTACACAGGGACATATGGTTTACTA
This sequence comes from Geospiza fortis, assembly GCF_000277835.1. Taxonomy (NCBI): domain Eukaryota; kingdom Metazoa; phylum Chordata; class Aves; order Passeriformes; family Thraupidae; genus Geospiza; species Geospiza fortis. The sequence goes on along the minus strand of NW_005054339.1, from coordinate 3,701,017 downwards.
ACAATGATTAGAATAACAATTTTTCATTGCACTAAGGCCAAAAACTCATTTAATCCATGCAATGGAAAATCTGTCCATCTGTATTCTTGCTGAAACATGGGTAAGTGAAAGGCTTCATAAATTTGCCTTGAGCTGTCTGATGCCTCACCTCTTGCATTTTTTCCTACACATTGACTTACTCATACCAAATACATTCTAAGTTATTCCTAATGTTGAATATGCAAGATTCAGGAAGGCAAGGACTACAAAAACCACCAGGAAATTCAGCATTGTTCTACCATTTTAGTCATCACACAGAGGAGTTTGTGAAAATCTGTCATTGTGCAACTTTCACTGAGGTGTTTGAACTTGGAAGGGTTGATATAAAGGCAAACCAGAGAGCCATTTTCACTGCTTGCATTAATTACCTACACATTTATATGGAGTGTTTGTGTCTGGAGGGCAGCAGACTGGGAGATACTGTGACAGGGACATGTGGGAAGGGTCCTGCTCTGTTCTTAAATATAAGGCCAGAGGAACAGGAACTGCAATTAGAACTTGTCTTCTGCTGATCTTTTCAAAGCAACTTGAAAAAGGACAAGTGTCTTATTTCCTGGCTGGACATAAAAGCTGGCACAAACAGACATGATAAAAGTATTAATCTGAATTAGATAATTATAGGTGCTCACTGATGGCACCTTTGATAGAAGAAAAGAGGTTGGGGATGTTCCTTCCTCCCTGGGGAAACTGTGACCTGTTGGATATGAGAGAGTTGTAAATGTGAAAGCTCTTCCTTCCATGGGGCAAGCAGCTGAAAATCCAGTCTTAAATAATATTTCTGCGGACTGCACCGAATACAAGCCCTGCCACAGACTGAAGTTTCAGCAGTGGAAGAGAATTCCTGGCTGACAGCCCACTCACCAGGATTATCCATCATGCATAAAGATATCATACTGCATGATCCAAAATAATTTCCTTGCAATATTTTTCCATTTCTGTTGTCACAAGCACTCCAAGTGCAAGTGATGGTGGAAAAATTGCAAGGCTGACCTCTCCAGCTGGGGCTGATTCACTCACCCACCTTCTGAAACCATTAACACAGAGGAAAATTACATACAGGGCTCAGTCCCTTTTTACAAGTAGTGTTAATTTAGAGAGCTTTTACACCTCTACATCCATTCTCAGATGTCATAATTACTTCTTGAGAGCACAACATTATACCTCTACAAGAAAAAATGAGAAGGAAATGCAGACCATATTTTGCATCACTTAGGGTTTTTTTCTGAACATTTGGATACTACAGAAACTCTCACATCAAGGAACACCTGACAACTTCTTGGCCAAAAACTATCAAATCATGATTGACTCACCCTACAAGGAATTTTTATGCGACTTGTGAATATTATTTGTGGAAAATGTGAGTAAAGATTTTACATCCCAATTATTTTTTAAATAACATAATATTATTGAATATTATTAAATATTCAGAAATCATTTACACATTATACTGAAATAATTAGCCTGACATTTTTTTTGCTCTGAAAATGATGACTATGTACCACAAGTGCAAGACTAAGACAAAGAACAAAAAAGGAAAAGGTCACTCCTATCTCTCTCCTCTGACTCACCGCTCCTTTTCTCATGCAGTCAGCCTGTTTTTCCCTAACGTGTGTAAAATGCCACATCTACAAATTTTCACCAAGGTGTATCAGGTTGCAGCACCACAAAAGAATTCATCTTTGATGATGTGAATATTTTAGGTAACTGCATTATTTTTAGAGTGATTAATTCTAATCTAAAAAGCTTGCCACAAAAGATGAGTGATAATTACAGTAATAGGTTAACTAATGAAAAGGTGAAGAAAAATGAATAATATATTGCAGAGTTACAGGGGATGTAGCCTCTCATACTCTCTTAATTAATTATATATTCATCTACATATGTTACTTATGTAAAGAACCTCCATTTTCTGACAACCTCCCTATGCTATTTGGCAAGGTTTCACTACATGTGACTGTTTCACAACTGCAAGGAGAAAAATGCAGCCAAATACTGAATAGATAATTAATAATATATGCATTTAAGTATTTTAAAACTTGCATAGGAAAACTTTTGGGGGAGGGGGGCTGGGTGAAATTTTTGTGTGTTGTGCTCACAACATTTTAAATCTCTCAATTTTTCAAAATTTCTATTTTGAAACTCCCAAACTTACACAAAGTTGCCTTCATATACTCAAAAGTTACATCAAATTAGCCTATTTCCAGCTTACACAAATTTCTGGAGAAGCAACTATTAAAGGATAAAACAATAATATCTTTTTCCATTGCTGTGCAGTTACTCATGTGTTGGGGTGTGTTTGTGTTTGTATCTTGTGTTGCACCCAGTTTCGTAATGTTTTACTGTTCTAAAGTTAAGTTTTATAAGTTTAAAGTTTTATTCCCATTGAGTTGTATTATGTTAAGATGGCGACCTGAGCAAAGGGGATTTCCAGTACCCCCTCCTCACCCCAATGTCAATTATATGTCTATCATGCCGGGCCCTCCTTGTTTCATGTAAATTTAGTTGTCATTCTTCGTATCCCCTCCTATGTTCCCCTGGCGACCCCCTTGTCCATCACCCCCAACCCACTCCCCAGATCTAGAATGTTCCCCGGGGTTTGGGAGGTGATTGGGCTAGGGGGGAAAGCCACACCTGTGTTATCCTCTGATTTGTTCTTTGTGTTTATGTAATGTCGAGTGATTGGTCATGTTCTGTTTTCCCTCCCCCTGGGGTCGGTGATAAAAAGCCAGACCAGGGGGAGGATCTTTGGTCAGTTCTCTGTGACTCCCTACCCTCATGTTCCTTCCTCGCCCTCAATAAATCCGTCCTGCTTCACGGAGAACTGGCTGGCTCACGCCTCTTTCTTCACTCCACTGCTTCAGCAATTGCCGCCCCAGAAGTTCGAGTCCGTCTTCTCTGGGTCGCCTCCTGTCGCTAGACCGCGCAGGGGACCCAGGTGGCCGGGGGCCAAGTCCTGCTATTCCGCAGCTCACTTGCCTCTGGTCAGGACAGACTGTGGCCGCTCACCTTCTCTCTTTTGAGTCTGTGCTCTGTGGAGCAGCCGGCCTTCTGTCACGAGCGACCGCGCTCATGGAAAACTGCAAGCATTGCAGACAACAACACAGGAACAAGGTGTTCAACAGTCATGGGTCCTCAGCTTCTAAAACCTTCCTGAGCTGGGGTTCAGAAACTCACTATGAATTCTGTAATGATCAGAGAAGCAGACAGAATTTTCCATAAAAAGATATAATTACCACATCAGTTACCATCTTTTTAGTGGCTATCACTCTGTGAATACTCACAGAACCCCCATTAACCTCTCAAAGCTTCGTTCAAGAGCCATCAAACCAAATTAAAATTCAGAGAGGATTTTCTATGGATGATCTTTCCTTTGCTCCCAGAATCCTGCTAAGAAAGAACCTAGAAAAGTCTAGATGCAAACAGATGGATACAAATGGGTGCAGCATTGCATGTTTTATGTTTTGTAATAAAATATGGAATTAATATGGTGTTAAGACTAACAGACTAACGTTTTAAGTGTTTGCACAGTAACAATAATATTAAATCACTAAATTATGGTGTTTCATTTCATTACAAAGTGTCTTCCAGCAGAACAGAGGTATATGAGACAATTCCTGTCCAGGTTTAATTGTGTGCTAACCCACACTGGCATTTCTTCCATTTAACTGTTTACATCTTGAGAAGTTCAGAAACATTCAGTACAGTAGCACTTACAGTGCACCTGGATTTAAACACCTGGTCATCTGAGAACAGGAATTTCAGTTACACCATTCAAAAGTCCATAAAAAGTTCATTAACAACTTCTCATTCCCAACATTTAAGGAAGATTAATAGTAAAATTTAGATGTGACAAGAAAGTGTTATTGTATATATTTTAGAATTTAAAGCCCAAAGTCCGAGTTTTCCAAACTGACATCTAAAACCAGCCTCTGGTATCCACCCCTTGGGAATCATTCCCATTGCTTCAGTATGACTGACCTGATATTCAACCTTTTAAAAATCAGGCCAGTTATATTTAGGCACCAATCTATGGACTTGAAACCTGATTTCAGACTTCCAAATTCAAATTTATTTCAATATTTACAGAAATCCACTCAATATCCTTGCCAACAAGGGAAAATTACTAAAGAAATTCAACAGTTCAGTCACCATACACTTTTAATATCCTGAGGACATAATTTCATGGATTTGTGTTACAGGATAACTCTGCTTTCTGAGGCTCCTCTCTTCCTGCTGTGTCTGTGACAGAGCTCACCTCCACCCCCAAAATTCCATGTGTGCTTTTATCCATGTCACTAAAAAAATACTAGGTACACAACCTAACACATTTCTCACAGCAAGGAGGACTTCTGGAACCAAGAGTTTAGGAAGGGAAAGTAATTTGCAGAGGACAGCAAGGAGGAAAGTTTTGCCATCAATTTCACAATAGGAAAAATGTACTTCATTGCTATCTGTTGCCATCTGCAAATCATGTTGATGTCTTCACTAAATATATTATTTTTTCTGAGATACACAAGGCAAGGCAAGAATGAAAACCCCTCCATGCTCTATAAATTCTTAAATATTTCAGAGAGATTTTATTTTATTTTATTTAAATCCACACCATCAGCAATAAGTAGTGCTACTTTTGTCCACCCTGGGTCTGGAGAAAGGTGGGTTACGATTCCTCTATAAATAAGAAAATAAATTCTTAAATATTTCAGAGAGATTTTTTTTTATTTAAATCCACACCATCAGCAGCAAGTAGTGCTACTTTTGTCCGCCCTGGGTCTAGAGAAAGGTGGGTTACAATTCCTCTATAAATAAGAAAACGAGGTAAGAACATATTTGAACTGGAGGAAAGGTGAATTTCCAAGAGAGTTCTTTTACAAAATAAACTCTTTTATACAAAATAGTCTTTATATTACTAACAGAAGCATTTAAAGAAATTGTTGTGTCATCTCTGACGACAAACCTGCTTCCCTCGCAAAGGATCATTCTCCATCTTTAATAGAAGAGTAGTGGAATCATAGACTACAGGAAGGAAAATAGCTTAAAAGCTGTAAAAGGAGCAAGAATAAAGAAAAATGCTGCACACTCATATAGAGATATAAAGCTGCCATAGAAGCTGTCAGTAACTTGAATGAAACAGAAAAACCCCTTTATCATCAGTTCTTCAACTAGATCACATTTGCTGTATTTTTGACATGGGAAAAGAAAAAAGCCTATCCAAGAAAAATCTTACCAGATTTTTTGTATCACTGCAAATATTTCATATTTTAAAAACAGTTCCATCCAGATAGTTTCATCAAATACTAATGCACATTATATATGTTTACTCCTTTATGATTGATTTTTTTTGATTGCCAAATTTAAAACTGATCCACAGCTTCTCATCCTACCATAAAATCCAGATGAGGGATATTTTCAATTGCATTAATCTTGGAATAAATTGCAATTACTTGTAACTCACAACAATATGTAATGAACATCCCCCTTGGACATGTCCAGTACAAAAGCCACTGGGAAATACAGACAACCTGCAATTGTTTGCTATTTTGGATGATACAATCTTCAACACTAGTAGTCAGAATTTTACTGGTACTTTATCTCCTTTTTTCAAATTCTAGACAATAAAAAAATAGCTGACAAACAGGAAAACAAACATAAATGAAACTATATAGGGCAAATATATCTTATAAAATAAAAATACCCAGTCACAAAGCTTTATAATAAAGCCTGGTGTACTATTCAGCACTGAAATTTCTAAAATTATGATGAGATGGTTCATGGCAATTCTCATTATGTTAATCCAGATTCCTTCAGGAATATCCAAGATAAAAGCTGAATCTGACAGAAACCATTTGTGGCTAAGCAACAGTTTCTGCACTCACATGTCTGAAGTTAGAGTTCGTTCTACAAAAATGCTTTGGTCCTGATCTTCTGAGCTGTTCTTCATTAGGCATGCAAAGCTCATTCTTGTGCAATTTGACTGAGTTAAAAAGGTAAAACAGAAGAAGTTTATATCCTATGCAACTAAAACAGGAAATAGGTATCTGAAATTTCATTCAGATGATCAAGCAAGTGGAGCCAACGTTGGGGTTTTTTGCAGAAATTCTGACACAGTTTTAAATTCACTGTGGTTAGCACAGGTATTACTTCTTAAAATCAACACATGTATATTTTCTGATCCAGAGAAGGATGCTTTACTTCTGCAGGAATTTGAAGACATTGTGATTTTCAAAGGGACAGCGCTGATACTTATCTTGTAACTATATATGCTTTACTAATTATTCAAATATGGAAGATTTTAAATAATCATTCCAGCTTTAAAAAAATTTCTCTCTTATCCAAACCTTGTGTTCCTCAGTAATATAGCATTTGCAAAATTTAATTGAAGTTGGCATTAAAAATACCTCTTGTAAGCTGAAAGCAGTCTTTCTTCGTGCAGTTAGCAACATTTCAACTCACATATGTAAATATTTCTTACAACTCTAGCCAGCTTTTCTCTCCCGCCAGTAAACCCACAAAAAGATATGAACATCTCAAGGAACAGCACATTTACATTTTCAATCTCCTGAGTAGAAATATAGTATATTTGTGCTTAAGAAATACAAACACACTTTCAGGGAGGTGAAAAGAGCTCAGAAAGAATCCATAGGTAAATCTGAAAAATCAGGATCATTGATACATTAAAAACTTCCTGTCTTTAAGTGTACCTTACTCAAAACTACTGCACATAAGGGATGGGCCACAGCAATGACTGCAACTCTAAAATGTGAAATCCACAGGGAAGTTCTCTCAAGCCAGTGTTGCCTTATGACTTCTAGAAACTTATACAGCTTAGAGCTCCCTGACTATTCAAATAGCACTAAAAGTGAAGCAAATTTGTCTACCCACCATGATTATGATTTTTTGTCTTGCCCTAAAATTGAAGCACTTCAAGGGTACTTCTTATCAAGTCATGGATTGTGTTGGGCTTTAAACATTCCATACCTATGGCTATTCAGAGTGCTGCAGAAATTCCAGTGCAGAAATAATACAGCAGGTAGCAGCTTCTCTTTAAGTCAACACAAGACATAAATAATGCCTCATTTGGTCATTTGTTATGTTCTGTGAGCTACTGATTTTAATCCTCACGTCCTATTCTCCAAAACAGCCACAAACCCATAAGCACCATTTCAGAACCATGTTCTCATCAACAGCTTCTCAGATTGTGAGGAAAAAAAGAAAAAAAGAAAAAAAAAAGGAAGAACAGCAAAGACTAACACTTAATTTTGGAAGTTATTAGCAGGCACAAAGAAGAAGAATGGTGACTAAGGATTATTAAGAGTATCATTTTAGCATTCTGGCAGTACTCAGGTTCAGTGACACCCAGACCTGGTCCCTCACAGAGAAAAGCTTTGCAGCAAAGTAAGACATGACATGTCTTATCCTTTTCCACAAAAGGACATTCTAGGATCACAGTAGACATAAATCTGTATTAGTCATGCTAATCCTTACACCTTTTGATGAGCTACTGGCAAGGGATCTAAAACTTAAATGTGGAAGTTATTATGACACAAAGCACATGAACAGAGGCATCACTTTGCACTGAATAGCTCGACATGTTCAAATGGAAATTACTTCCCGTTTCTGGAATATATTTGAATCAGTGATAATAAATCAGATAATAATCAGTGATATAAATGAAATATAAGAAATAAGAAATAAATATTAAATAAAGGATATTAATTCTTCTCCTTGAACCTCTCTAACAGGTAGTTTTATTTATCTCATGCTTTTGCAGTGATGACATCTTTTGGTTAACTTCCATTTTGTGTAAGCCTATTCTTTTATCTAAAACAGTTTAATCAAATCCAGGCAGTAAGTTCTTTAGTATGTAGCTGCATGCTTTAGAAATAGCTTTGTTGTGGCAGTAGCAATAGCCTGCAGTTATCAACAATTCCCAGTTACAAGGACTGACAGTGCTATTAATTGCAATACAACTTTTAGTGAAAAATTTCACTGGCCAATTTATAAGATCAGCTAATTGTTTTGAACAGGGAAAAAAATACTTTTTGTTATAAACATGATTTCCAATAATAGGATGGAGGAGTCCAAATAAAGAATAGGTGTGCATATTTGAAATATGTGTTGAAAAAATGAATAGGTATGTCTGCAGCCATTGTGGTTATTTTTTAAACAAGTCTTAGAATCAAATTTAATATTAAATCCAGCTCATAACTCTTAAGCATATGGAAGATGAAGATTGTGAGAGTAGCTAACAGTCCTCTTAAATTACAATTAGAATATATCATGACATTTTTAAGAAAGTATGGTCTTCACATCATCCTTCTTTTAATATGAGGGTTTCAGAAGTGAGTATGGTGGGACAGTAAGCTAATATTAACAAAATTCTCAGTCATGCGCTTTGTCTGAAGGCAGGTGACATTTCTGATGGGATTTGGTGAGCATAAATTGAACTGACCTTGGAAGAAACCTCAATGTCCTCATGTGCATAAAGCAGTAGGAGCTATCTATATGCAGTTTCACACCTCATGAACTTTTACACATTACTCATCTAAATCAGAGATCCAGACACAAAATCTGGCACTTGGGACTTCACATGGATTTCTGATATTCCTTGGCAAATGTGGAGTTCTGAAATAAAGGGCTATATTTAAATGATTTACAGATGTAGGGGCAGGACAGCAGGGAGAGGGTTATTGGCATTATTTTATTCCAGATGCGCACCTAAAGTGTAGATAATCATTGTTCTGCCCAAGTGCTGTTTCAAAATACCACACTGGAGAGAGCACAGTGGCTTGGAGAGTGATTATACAGAACATCAGTGGCGACTGCAGGATTTCCTGGCACCTGGCACATCATTGAAATGAAGAGCTTGTCAAATGCTGGCTCTTCAGCTGCGGCACGTCACCCCAGTCTGCAGCGCCGTGGTGTGGGTGAAGTGACACAGCTGATGAGCCAGGATGTGACAAACCTTTAATTTCACATGCCAGGCATGGCTGCATCCCCACTGGGAAATGTTGCAGGGGCATATTTTTCAGGTGATGCTACACTGTTTTGCTGACTGTTTGCTCCAGTTTGAGGTCCAATCAGCATTTGGGATGAGAGAAGAAATGTTAACTGAAATGTTGGAATGGGACATTTTCACTGGAGACTGTTTTTAATCTTCTCATAATGCCAAGTACCATTGTTACCATCATTTATTTTATTTTATGTCCAGCAGATAAATGTTTTTTCTGAATTGGACGATCAAATAAGATCTATGGTAAATACATGAGAGAAATCTCAGCATAATTATTTCTGGGAGAAGTCAAAACCAGAACAAAATAGCAAAATTATATGTCCTTTATAGAGAAATCAACTAAATATATGATTTAACATACATATTATTTAACATATATATATATGTAGTTTATTATCAAAACTTCCAGAAATATGTTAGGTTTTCCTACAGAAATGACAAAACATACAGACCAAGACCTACCCCAATGGCAGAAGAACCAAAGGGATGCAGTGCCATGACTGCAATCACAGAAATAATCTTTCATGTTGGGACGCTCAAATTTCAAATTACAGCCACAAACACATAGTTGAAACACAGAGTTCTGAAACAAAGTTTTTGATAGGACACATCTTAAGACAAAAAATACCTATTTCACTTTGCTTTGAAACTTTACATGCTATGGTATGTAAATAATACAGGCTATTCCCAACCCACTCTTTATGAATTTGTTTCTTTAAATACCAGCTGCTCTCCACCTCATGTCTGCCTTTGTATCTCTTGCAGGAAGGATACTTCAAATACTGACCATTTGATGATCAGCAAATATCCCACTGAAGTTAAGCCCTTATTTTTCATAAGTTTACAGTATCTAACAATTTTATTTTTCTCAGTAATAAATAAGCTTTTTAAAAATACAGACATAAATGCTACCAGAGGTACTTTGAGTAGAAATAAAAAACTAAAGTTATGCTTGAGAGGCTTTAACACTGACTGGCCAACAACAATCCTCAGTCACTCTCTGGATGCACCCAACCAGGGTAACTCTGTCCCTGAGCCTGTTTAATGCCTTACTCTTTCTGCTAAAATGAACAGGTAATTTTTCTATTCCAAAGAGGACTTGGTATTCCAAAGGATTTGCTCTTTTTGCCACAGTGTGGGCCAACACCACCCATTTGGTTATTATTTGACACTCCAGTGATCCAGTGCCCAACTCAGGCCAAAGTAAAAGCAGTTCAAACATCCTAGGTGGCATCTTGGGTATCCATTGGCCATCCCAAAAATGCTATTGTTGCTATTTTGACTCAATAGTGGGGAAGATAATTCACTGAGCCTTGATTCTTCATCTATTCAAATTCTAAGACACATAAAGGATGAACATAGCCTTTTATACATGTAATAGCCCTATTATTTCTGCCCATTTCTATTATAAAAAGTCACAAAGGGATTCTTAACTATAGCTCCCTTATGGTAATGAATATTTTTCAAAATTTAGTGGAGAAATGATGCAATTGTTACCAGGATTTGAATATTAAAAAAAAAGGCAAAAGAAAGAAAGAAGCATGAAAAAAAGTCATTACTACCTTCTCAGAGAAGGACAATTGGTATTGAATCATCAATAAATGCAGTGTGAACAGTCTGACAAATTTACATCCAGAACTATCAGAGAAAATAATTTTGAAATATAAAAAGAGCTCTGAAAACTAGATACAAGGATGTAAACAAGATCTATTCTTTCTATTCTGAATTACCCACCTGACTCAATGCCATAATTTTCTAGGTAGGAGGATGAGAAAGAATAGAGAAACGCTTAAATATCATTTCCCTTTACTCTCTAAGTGAAGAGATGGCTGAAGAAAACATAAAAAATCTGAAAGGGTACATTTTCTCTTGTGATTGCAAGAGTTGGGATGTGTGGTAAAGCCTGGGGCTTTTTAGCTGTGTTCAAATTTATGATGTTATTTTTAAAAAGGAATAATTGGTGAAAAATTATAAGATTAAAATGCTTCCTACAAATCCCCTAACAATTTCATGCAAATATATTAACTGCACACCCCTTGTTCTTCATCTCCTGTTAACCCTTTCCAGTGGAACGAGGAGCTCTTTACACTGGGTTGTACTTGAGCCTGGGCATGAAGTTAAATCCACAGACTGGGACATTTCTATCACAGTGATAATTATGCAGCAAAAAACCCCAGAAGTAAAATTAAATTATTTGTCCTAGAGTTTTAACTGAAGCTTTCATGTCTTTAGCACAGCATAGAGGGGAAATACACTAAAACTGCAAACCAGTCTGTGAACACATGAGCTCCCTGTGAGCACCTCACCCCACAGCCTGGCTGGCAAGTGGACTGGCTGCACAATTATTGGTGCAGGCTTTTCCCATAAATCAGAGCTGTCCAAAGTCTAATCGGATTTTCTGTGCCTGCCAACGTTCCCAAAGGCTCCTGCACCATCAGCTTGGCACTCCCTGAGCTGGGCCCAGCCCTGCACAGCTCAGCCCCCAGGGAGGCTCCTTCTGCTCTGCACATCCCTCCATGGCCAATTAAACTGGCTCCGGAGTCACCTTGTGCTGGGGTGCTGCAAAGAGCCTGCAGTGCAGCAGGACCAGGGCCAAGGTGCTGTCAGATCACATCCTAGGGTTGGGGAATGCTCTCAAACAGAAATTCCAGAGTTACTGTCACAGCTCATTGCAGAAGCACCACACAAAAAACCTTCTGGTGAAATAAAACCCTGCCCCATGATAACAGCTGGGAGTAAAAGCATTCTCACCTCAGCACAGAGCAGCTTCACACCCAGCAAAGCAGAACTGCAAAACACTGCTGTGGTCGTTGACCACGGGAATTTCTAAAAGAAGCCTCAGAAAGTATTATGCACAATATTTTCTTGGTATAACAGATGAAAAGATATTAAGAAAGATCCCTATTTTAGGAAACATTTTAAGGTTTATATTGCTTGCAAAGATTCTATTAAATATATGGCATTATCCAGTACAGCATTGTTACTGTTGTACTACACAGTGACAATCACCTATAAAATGCTGACTAACCAGCAGCAGCTGTTGAAGAACTTGCTGGAGCTGCAAACCAAACTTTCTCAGAAGTTTGAGCTACAAGTCGAGAAAGCTGAAATATTAAGGAAAGAATAAATTGAAATAACTAATAAAAACTGGCAGCTGACTACACAGTGCTTTCCAAAACTGAAGATTCAAGATCTAACACAACAGTTACCTGTAACCTCAAAAACTTGATAAGTACATCATAAAAATGTGGAGGTACACTAAAAAGACTTGGGGAAGCAGCTGTTTAAAGACTAACATAAGCATTTCACATTAATTAATAGTGAAATACAAATACGAACTATTTAAGGAAGAATACTTTTTTACGAATATATACCTAGAGCCGTGTAAATATGCAAAAAAAAATATACATATTTGTGCACTAAAACTTTTTGGTAAGGTCCCTTTTATAACTTTATTTGCACCACAGAGTACAGATGGCTGTATTCCTTATTTCCCATATTTGTGCATATGCCACAGCTGGCCCTAACTTCATAAGAATGTGCTCAGTGTTATTTAATGTTATAACCAGGAAGATGTGTGAATGTCCATTATGAATATAATTAAATCAAATAGCAGTAAGTCTCTTTAAAGTATGTTTTGAACACATGTGGCACAGCAATGTTTTATGTTGTGGTACACATCTTAACACCAACACATTCCTGCAGACAACTGGTTTTTTGCAACTTTAGAACTGTTCATTTTTCGTTAATTTCACTACTGGAGGATTTTTATTTGCCTCTTGCTTTATACTTTTTTGCATCAAATCACTGCCTGGCTTATATTAAAAATTATCTGGTATTTATTGACACAAAAATTAATTTCTTTAACACACTACCTATTGGTACAATTTTTTGATCGCACATTCATTTTTTAGCATGTACTTATTGAGGTAAATTCATATGCAGATATTATCAAAAGTGGACTAACTTAAGAAGCTTAACAGAATCAGGATGTGGGATTGAAACCCAGATCATCTATTTGCCTGGAGAAGAAAGCAAACACCAAAAGGGAGCCAAGCCTTCCTGTGTCCATCTTTACTCTCAATGTTGTCTTTTCTTGGGTGGAAATGGACAGTATTTCTTTATAAAAGTGGATTCCTAGGGATCAATGTCTCAAATCTAAATCCCCCAGGTGAGGGACCTATTGACAGGGTGATTTATGATTGCCAAGGTGCAGTCACAGAAATAAATGCCAATGATCCAAGCTGCCCTGTAAAGCAGTGTGGCTTCCTTTAGAAACATCATGCTTCAATTGCAAATTGCAGCTCCCAAGAGGCTGCCTTCCAACACAAGCACCATGGATTCCTTCAGCACACTCATTTCATTTTTTTGAACATTTCCCAGAATATACCACTTACACACAGACACACACACTAAAATGGAATTTTTCACCTTTTCTACTACTCTAAATTGTATGCAGAATAAAGTAATGGGGACATTAAAAAAGAAGGAAAAAAAAACATTTCTTTGTCTAAATCCAGGTATTGTTTTCTGTAGCTGAACTAGTTTGATTGATACAGTTTCATTTGCTGAGTACAATCAGAAAATTCATTTGTATTTACTATGTAATAATACTTGAGAAAGACTTGTAGTCCTACTATGTTGAACCACTAACTAATCAAAAATCCTCTTACTGACAGTGTCTCTCTCCTCTGTGCTCTAAGATGCTCAGCAGAGGGAATGGGAATTTGAGATTTTGCATGACGTCAGGGGCACAATCAGCATTGAGTAGAAATAACACATTTGTAACTTCAGGGAACAAAAAAAAATTCATTCCAAACCAAACAAGGAAAGAACTTGGTGATTGTAGATTCAGTAACTCACAATCATTTGTATTTAGCACAGGATTCTCTATTAGAAGAAATATTTTCTATTTAAAGTAACAGAAATAAAATCCTGAGTCCCATATATTTCAAATAGGACATGATATGGATCAGTAATGAATAATAAAGTAGGATTCTAAGAGTCCAGACTTCAGGTTATTTCTAGCTTAACAGCAGCCTTTTGTGGGCCCTGAGTGAATCTTTCTGGTTTTATGCTTCAGCTTTCCTATCTGAAAAAGGGGAATTAAATTATTCTTCAGATGTATTTCCACATTTTTAGAAGATACCAGGCATGTAAAATGTCATAACATGTTCTTGGTGAGATAACAAAACTATATAGGAATAAACAAAGCCCTATTGAAGCTCTTAAGTACCACTAATATAAGTTTTTGCACTTAAGATGTCTTTTGGGACTCTAAACTGAATATGGGCAGAAAAGTATCTGGAAACAAAAATAAAATAAAAAGAAAAAAAAAACCTTCAAATAATTCCAGTATAGTCAAATAAGAGAATCAGAAACTATCAGTATATGATGGAACTAATACCAAGATTTTTTCCTTTTTGATTCATTCAG
>NW_005054339.1:3680307-3686522 GCF_000277835.1 Geospiza fortis | reverse complement strand
ATCATCTGGAAAAATGGAACTGGGAGCACACAGATGCAGAGCTGTGCAGAAGCAGGGATGGTGTGCCCAGCAAGTGTTTCACCCTGTAGACCACAACTCACTATAAATCCATCTATCCAGCAATTACACACTGCAGCCTGAGCCCTCTGCTCCAAAGGGCACTGGTACACATTGCACTGAAACCAACAATTATCCTCACCCACACCAGCCCACAGCACTGAGAGGAAAGGAGGTCTCAGGAGCCAATCATTGAGGGCTTCTCAATGGCACACAACACTACCACCAGTTGCATATCTCTCTGAATATTCCTAATCTAATATTAGGAATATTCCTATCTGAATATTCCTAATTCCGTATCTCTCTGAGTGTTCCAAGCTTTCATGAGGAAAATGAATGCTTAGATGAAAATTGCTTTTTTTCTTACAGGAATATTCATGAAAAACAAGAGTAATTGTTTTGGTATGAACATTGCTGAAATACATGGTAAGATTTTTAGTGTGAACAAGCAAATTTACTTCCATGTTCTCTCTCTCTCCTGATTGATTAAGTTCACCAAAGGAAACAAAACTGCTTGCTGGCCTGCATGGCAAAAGCAGCAAGAAGGTAATCAAATCAATAGGGAAGTGATTTTGTGCTGAGCAAGTGATTTTTAAGCTGTATTTTACCATCCCTGCAAAAATATATAATGAAAAACACAAGATGTACACTTGTAAGAGAGAGGATTGAACTTTTCTTTACACCACCTCTGTTGCAACTTCCATGGGACTGCAGGAACACCTCCACACACTAGATTTGTACTTGCATTAGGGAGGGGAAAAGATGGCAGACCCCAAGGGGAAGTTAATACACAGCAGATTGTCTTTCTGTTAGAGAAAACACTGATAAAAACTGGTCAACAAGAAATGAGGAAAACACCCCCATCATTCTTCTAATGGGAATTCACGTTAGAATTTAGAGATAACATTTTTCTTGTTGTAGATTTTTTTAAAATACAAAATTCCATGCAAAAATTATGAATGAGGCCCTGCAGAACTGAAGGATTCCTTTGCTCAGTATTAGAAGTTCAAATGTTCAATAGCCACTCAAGGGTTTCCTGCTTTGCCAGCTCGAAGACCTTCCTCAGAACTAAAACCTGAAGTGCTGCCCAGCTGTGCCCCTACATCTGTGAGCTGCTTGGCAGGTATGTATAAAACAAAATTGAAATAACTACAAAGGCAGTTGAAAAACCTTTCACCTTAAGAAATAAAACCCTAGCTTTAATACTTTTTCTTTAAATCTTAATGATTAAATGAGTTGTGGTTTTCTTTGCACTGCTCTCACTTGTTTGACCTGTCAGAATGTACAGTATCACTGTTTCAGCACTTTACCCTTAACATGAGGCAGTAAGATAATGGAACAGCAGATCCCAGTCCCCACTCTCACCTATGACCCACTTTGGCACCATAACTTCATTGCAGGAACAGCCTGGGAAACACTTTAAAGTTTTCAACACTTAGATTTTTCCTGTATGTATTTATAGCAAGTGGGAGTGAAAGCACAGAAACTGCCAAGTCTGTGTTGTCAAGAACTGAATATAGATTCTTAGACTACCACACACATGGTCTATAACTGTATCACAGTCCATAGGTTTTGATCCACTTAGCTCTTTAATGAGCTCTAATTATAGCTAAAAAATAAATTAAAGCAATTTTTTTAAAGCATCCAGTACATGAATACATCGAGACATGGAAAGATTTTCTTTCCCCAGAGGTGTTTGTCATGAGCTTCTCATCCACACTGGTGTTTTGAGTGGGCTCTTTTGCCCAGAAAGGAGCAAAAGAGACCTTCCAGGACTCAGCTGCCCCTTTCATCACAGGGCTGGAGGGACTCCCAGGGGCAAAGTGTTTCACTGACTGTGAAATGCATTTTAACAACAGTAACCCAGCTGATGCCAGGGTCAAACCCACCAGGAAAGTTTGTAAGAATTCCACAGTGTTTGGCAGCTACGATGAAATGATACCTCTTCTAATAGTCAGAATTATCAATTACCCCAAAGAGAAACTGGATTAGAACAGCATCCTGTCTACCACAGCCGTGCACTTTGGTTTCACCACATCCTGAGGTGGCAATGCCACCATCAATTCCTGTGATCCCAAGCAGAAAGCTGAAGTGGATGAATATACTGCTAGGTGGTTTTGCACTTCCCTGTAGCCAGCATGAGGATGCTGTGAGCCCTCATGGTGTTGATGCCAAGAGAAAAAAAAAAAAAAATCAGCACAGTCTCTCTGCCATGGATCTCTAAAAAACACTAAAGAGCAATGCTGGTATGAACGTGAGGACTGCAGTTAAATGTGGTCAGCACCCACACCTGAGAGAAATGGGTTCCAGGTGGTCACTTCATTTCAAAGCCATCAGTCATTGTCATTGCACCGTGAAGTGGCAATGACTGTGGGGACCCAAAGGTGAAACAAGCTCAGAAAGTACATTCTAAAGAAGGGTCTGGAGCAGAATTCTGTAACTAACGCACAGAGGGTTAAAATAAATATACAAATAAATAAATAAGGGGGGGTGGAGGGAGGAGGGAGAGAGAGCAGGGTTTGGGAATTTCTCTTTCCACCACCCCTATCCACGTTAATACTCCACTGGGACAGGAACTCCCCAGCGCTAGATCAGCACAGGAAGAATAATTATCACCACGCATTTCTAAGCTCTCGGGAGAGCGGCAGAGAGGTCACTGCCCCCCCGGGCTCCAGCTCCAGCAGGGAGGGTTGGATCAGAGCCGCCGTTCCGGGCCTGCCCTGGAGCCGCATTCCCGAACTCCCGAGCCGCGCTCCCGGCGCTTCCCGCGTCCTGCGGCGCCCCCCGGTGGCGGAACGGGCGCAGCGCAGGCGGCGCTCCGGGCTCCAGCCGCGGCCTCCCCTGCGGACCCAAACCCGCAGCTTTACCCCAAAACCCGCCATAAACGACCCACTTAATCTTCCCCACGGAGAGTTCTTCCTTGAGAGTTCTTTTTTTCTGTGCTTTGGAAAGAATAGGAGATGATATAAAACTATGGAAGAGTAAAAACCCATAATTTTGGTTTTTAGCAATCATAAAAAAATCTCCACTAAATGTTTGGGTTTTATATTTTGAATAAAGATTTTATTTTGTGTCCTAGTTCCTGATACGAATTTATCTTCCTTTCCTTAAAATGTACAATAAGTGCAGAAACAGGGGAAGGAGCTCAACAGAAAACACATGCATGTTACTTACTTGGGTGACCCTGCAAGAAGGGCACCTTACTGTCTGCAGCTTGTGTAAGCCCAAAACAATAAATTTCCTTTTTTAAAGAAACGTTTTTCTTGGAGTGAGTGCTCCTTTATTGTACTTATTTTGACTAATGAGATCCTCACAAATCTTTGTCAATGTAACAGGGAAAATAGTTTAAAGGACTTAGATTCACATCATTCTAATACTTCTTGGAATTATTTTTGAGAGGATACCATTACTCAAAAAAATGGTAGAGTTCAAATTCTTCTTTCACTATGCTATCTCCTGAAATTTTTCATCTGACCAGTGTAGCAGATGAAAAACAAGGAAATAATTACAGCTCCACAATTTTGTGGGCAAGCCAACACCAACTTAATGTCCTAGGAACACATGTTTTCTATAAAAAAATACATATCAGATGGATTAATGGATCAAAATCTTGTCCCTCTTCCGAGGGCAGAGAGGCAGAATTGTTTGGTGCAGAAGCCAGCTCTGTGTGCTTTATTCCAGCTGAGAGATTTTCATCAAGAGAACAATTCTCTACTGATTAATTACAGTCAGCATCTGGCTCCTTTGTATCACCTGAACAGCAAAAATCTCAGATAGTACAAAGATATCTGTCCTTTCATGTAGCAGGCAGTGAAACCATACTACAGCATGTTGTAGTTAATTATTACACACTATCTATTAATTCTTGGAACAAATTAATGGTATGAATCACAGCATTAAGTGCCACTACAGGTGATTGATGGAAAGGGATAGCAGATTGCTACAGAATAAAACAAGCAAAAAGGGACACAGCTTCTCCTTTTACTTCGTATTTTCTCTTAATTTTGGATCTTTACATTTGACTGATCTACTTTAAAGGAACAAGGTGGACACAAAATGGATTTGCTAAAAAAGTGTCGAATTTTCATCAAGATGAGTATTTTCTAAAGCCACTTTGAATAATCCAGTGTAAACCTTCTGCTGGCATTCTTAGAGAACCATCAAAAATATCTCTGACATTTTTTTTTCTCTGAAAAACAATAGCCAGTTTGGAGATCATTGTAGAATTATATGACTTCCTCTGCTTATTGCATCATACAATTCTAAAAGATCCTTCTCAAACTCTCCACAGTCCAATTAAATTTTCACTGTTTAAGATCATTGAGAAAACAAAATCTGTTCTTGATAGTACTATTTACCTTCTTTATTAATAATTCATGCATATATAAACCAGCACAAGTACACAAACAGTTCCTTGAGGCCTTCATGAGTAACTTCATCATGAACATGCATAATTTATTTCTCATTTCTCTTTTAAAATAATTTTTCAAGTACTCTTCTAACCATTTCAGAACTGCAGCAATGATCCTTTTTCAATGATCTTTAAATGCATTTACTTTTGGAGAAGCAGGCATAAAGCACATGCTTTGCTCTTTGACAACTTGATGGGGGAAAACATGAAGGTAACAGGAGAATTTAACTACAATTGCTTTAAATACAGGTCTTGCTTCTTTCAATAAGCACAGGTAATCAGGAATTCATTAAATGTTTAAAATAGCCATTCACTGTAAAATCATTTCAGGAGAGATATGCAAAATCTCACTCTATATGACTAAAATTCAACAGATTGCACTACACTGCAGCTTTACAGCTGGATCTCTAGACACCCATTACATTTTGTGAGCTGTTTGTACTGTAGCTTTTGATATTCTTAAAGGATTGACGGCATCCATTTCCTTTCAAATAGGGTCGTTTTCAATTTAGCAGCATTCAGCAACCTGCAAATCTGAGTCTGCAAGGCGCTCTTAAGAATATCACTTTCAGAGGATGGATGTTTTCCAGGTGGTTTTGCACAGAACCATGAAATGCAGCTGCTACGAAACCTTTGATGAGACATAAGTAGAACAACATCAAAAGTGCACTGCTTTTTGAGCAAATACATGAAAGCACAAAACTAGCTGACAGTATCACATCATGGAATTCATTTGAACTTGCAGACAGAAACCAAGAGCAAAGACAATTTCTGTGGCCATTGCTTGGAGCATGGCCTATACTGGATGCAAACACAGAAATGGATTTTTAACTCTGTCCTCATAGAATCAGACACAAAGCCAGAATTAAGTCTTGTGAATAGAAATGGACACAGAGAGGCACACATATATATTCCACTTGTTATTTACTGCTACAGCAAGATGTGGGAGCCAAGTTCACAGCCTCACATGGCCTCTTAGAAGGTCCAGCAGCTGGTAAGGACAGCACTGCCCAGCAAGCCCACGGCGAGCACAGCACACTTACCCCCACTTATCTCCTTTGTTAACAACAAGCCCAATCTAAAGTGTTTCATCAAATATTTATAAAACAGAACACTGGCTGCTGTAGAAAAGGTCACTTCTCTAGGCAGAAATCATTGATTCCAATGTTAGTATATGCTTAAGTTCCTTGTGCTTAAGGCATGTATTCCTTTATATCATTTATAATTTTGTGCAGAAGAGGAAGATTTCAGATGACAAAGGCACATTTCTGATTTCCCTGTGCCTTAGGAAGGGGATTAACACACCTTATCTACAGAGATTTTTCATTTGCTTGTTGTCCTGATTCTACAGCACATAATAAAGATGTCAAGTTGTTAACATAAATTATGATAAGGGAAAATACTTTTTAAATGTTAAGTTGTGATTTAACTGCACATTTAGTAATTGTTTTAGTATCTGGTTAGGATGTTTATTTTCACTTTAGTACATCTTTATTCATATTTGCTCTTTGTTATCACCACAGTGGAAAGTACTGTTTTGTGTTTCAGTCCACTAAAGTCCCTCGACACTTTGCATTACATAAAAAATTCTCAGTAACTTTACTGGACTCAGAAAACAAAACAAAAGGTTAATTTCAGTGTCACAGCCATAATGATTGGTAAATACTGTTCAGTATAAGGAAATTTCAGATCTATAGCTTGCAAGGGTGTTTTCCAATAGAAGCAGAAACTGAACAGACTCAGTTCA
>NW_005054339.1:3660864-3680207 GCF_000277835.1 Geospiza fortis | reverse complement strand
GTGGTCTCACAGCCATTCACATCTTTCTGGTCAAAATTATTAATTTCAGCTTTTTCCTCTCTCGATTCTTAGAGAGCAGCCACAAGAGGGTCCTTATTCTAAGCTTGGCATGCACTCTCGTCTAGGTGGACTGGTTTTACGCCAAGTTATCCTCCTATCCTGTCTGGAATTCCTAAACTATTTGGAGAGTTTGGGCTTCAGTTTTTAATTTTGTCTTAATTTTTAAGAACCTCCATCATAGTGATACTTTAATGCATTAGACACGTAACTAGTTATTTATATGGTTTAAACAGTCTTGCATCTGTAGCAAATTTTCCCCCTGAAACTGCCCCAAGCTGGTCCTCCTCACACACATACACACAAGGAAATTCCATTGACATGCTTGCATATCTGCTATTTTAACTGCATTCACAAGGCACTTGTTAATCTTTTGCATTTTACACAAACTTTTTTGCAAGCTGAAAAATAAGTGTTCTGTTTACAGCACTAAGAAATGACAAAAGGCAATGAAGAGGAAATCACCTTTACACAAAAGCTGGACAACAGCATGGGAGCACAGCTGTGTGTCCCAGATTGCTATCCTGAAAGATGACTTTAATTTTGTTGTTCTGTATCTGTCTATTGTCAACATCGCAAATGTTCAGCCTGGCTCCATATACAAAGCACTTCCTGATGAGCACAGAAGGATTTTTTCCTTGTTGCTATAGGATATTTACACTTTCAGGAGTGCCTCAATTGGGAGCAGCACTTAAAATATATCAGCAATATTTCTTTGACATCTGTCACACACATTTCAGCGCAGCCCTTTCCAACAATGTATTCTCATGAATCATCTTCTTAAAATCTACCTCATGTGCCAAAGACATGGTGATAATGGAAACCTGACAGTTTTTTGGATTTGTTACTCTGATGAAACCAGGCAATATGCTGAGACAAGTCCAAGCACCTATGGGGAAGGAAATGGAATGATACAGTTGAATTCCATCTGTGTTACAATTGGTTTTTCTACATAATACAGTGAATTATTCACATTGCTTCCCATTCCACACCAGGGTCATAAGTCAGCCACCACTGCTCACTCTAAAAACAGGGGAATATCAGTTTTAATCAGGTAGGCTAAGCTTGGTGCTAGAACCCTAGAAGTCACAACCATCAGGGAGACAGCAACAAAGAGATTTAGGTTCAAGAAGATACAAACATATTTAACCTCAGTTTGGAGGCTATCACCAACTCCTCCCTATCTGGGAAGGACTAAGGCATCCCTTAAGACTTTAGAAAAAACTTTGTTGCTAAATATTTTTTTTTTGTGAAAAAATCCTTAAAGATTTTAAGAACTTATTATAAGTATCTCTGCATTAAGCCAGCCAGCCAACTCAGTGCTCCAGCTCCAACAGATACCAAGAGCAAATGTAAAGGAAAAAAAATAACTTGGAATGATAACACTAAAGTATATTCTCACAACTTCTACCAGCTTGCACCTTAGACATCTTGACCCAGAGTTGATATATTTGTGCTTCCCCATCCTTCAAGAATTTTCCTTTCACAAATTTGCATAGCCACTTTTTGAATTCACATAGAATCTACAACATGGCAGAAGGGTTCCACAGCCTAATTCCATGGTGAGAGCTACATAAGGCTTTGCAGCTCTTCTGTGCCAAAAACCTGAAACTGACTGGAGTGCCTTCTGCAGTTGTAATGGAGCTCTCACAGCATATTCCATACACAAGTTTTCAATCAGTAATTTGGAGATGATCCCTGCAATGAAAACCTGTTGCACAGAATCTGCCAGGACTCAGTTGGAAAAGTGATGCCACAGCTGACCTGCGCATTTAGCACTTAACTGGATCACTGTCCTGGAGATCAGGAACTGCACCTGCCAAAGCAGGGAATGCATAAGCATCAACCACAGTCTGAAACACAGAGATGTACAAGCTACAAACCCTTTTAGCAAAAGGACTGGTGAGAGAAGGATAGTGTGAAAGGTAATTTCAGAGAAGATAAGAAAGAGGATATTTGTGTTTGTAATGTATATCCAAGATCCACAAGTGCCTCACATTACATCTAAATGCTTCCATGAGAGAGCATCATTACAATAGGTCTGTTCAAATAACACCAAGGGCTGATGATTTTGCCTTACTGACCATTCTGCTATATTTCTCTAATTTTTATTCGGCATTACAGCCCACAAGCAGCAGAGTCTTTTGCAGGTGTAATCCTGAAGTTCAGTATCACTTACAAAAACATATAATTTGCCTTTTAACACTTGTTGTGAGTTTTGTTTGCTTGGGTCTTTTGACAGTTTTGATATTGCTTCTATCATAGATTTTCAAGGATACACTGAGAACATGGCAATCAAATTTGGAGCTCTGCAAAATTCTGATATCCCAAGGACAAACCAAAGTCCATTCTCTGTAATGATTCCCTCTGAAAACACATGCTGGACAAGCCATACCATGGGAGAATTTTCCATTACTGCATGAAAAAATCTATTTCTTCTTTGGAAAAGCAACAAACTATCACAAGGTGCACCTGATCTCACACTACCCCACTCTTGCTATTTTGCTGGAAATCTATTGTAGATTCTGCCCTGGCTTTACTGTGTTTTATGCCTAAAACTCTCTGATCAATAACGAATTTGCTTTGCAAAGGAGATTAACTTGCTGGAAAGTGTCAAATATGGATAGTCCATGAGGACTTGAAAAATCTCCATTTTTCAGAATTCAAGATTTCCACAGAATGAAACAGCACACAGAAAATTGACCTGGAAAAGAACTTGTGGTTTTGACATGAGAATATGTACTACTATTAAAAAGAGAGGCAGAAAGGTAGCTATTTTCTGTTCTCATAATCACCATAATTTTGTATTCATGATGACAGCTTACTGATAATTATGTGTTAGCTACCCATACATACACACTGATATTTATACTGTCCTTGCATGCCACTTACTGAATGTAGGTTTTACATGACATGGTCACTAAGCTCCAAATAGTCCAACATATTTTGCACCCAAGTCAAAATGCAGTTCAAAGTGCTAGCAATTGCTGTGAACTATCAAATCCCCCAAGGAGAGTTGATCTTCCCAATGAAGGGCCAATGTACACAATTTAGGCTTCATATCTTTCACCCCCTTTTATGGCAGATATTTTATTTTGCTCATTGTTAATATGGAACATGGAGCATTTTATTCTGCTTATAAACTACTCCACCTTAATTTAAATACAGGCATCAGGCAGAATTCCTTAGAGTCTGTATTACAAACACTGAATGCAGCACTGGTAAGAATAATAGCTTAATAGGCTTCATGTAATGGGCATAATTTATGCATGTTTTTGTATACTCATCTCGTTGCAATAATCTCTTAACCTTGAAATGCACTTTTTTGTTTTTAATTTTATATGATTTTCATCTAAAAGGATTAAAAAATTCATCCTGGGAATTATTTTACACTAGTCTGTGACCTAACATTTCTTATGCTCAGATAGCTCTGTGTTCTCTGAGGAGCTAATGAGCTCATCATATATGGAAAAAATACATACACAAAATTTGGAATTTTTTTACATGAGCCTACATGAAATAACACCTAAGGCTCTTGGGTTCACTCTTACTTCCCCGAATTGATTTAATGTGCCACAAGTCCTTTGGAATGCAGTCAGAACAGGCTGCTACCTTTTTATCTTGGAAGGATACATTATGAAATTATTCTTCTCTTTTCATCCATAAAAAAATCCCACAGTACCTTCACACAAGTCTGTCTTTCTTTTGTCTCAGATGACGATTTCACAGGGTCCCTTATTTAGAGAAGTATCTTCTCACCTCCCACCTGCCCCCTGAGTTACTCCTGACAGGCACACGCCATAATAAGAGTGTGAGGTTCAGTTAGCAAATCCTCAGGGGAGCTGGGCAGGAGAAATGCACACATAAAACATCTCAAACAGGCACATATCTTCCCAAGTACCTGGAAAAGGGAATGTCCAAAGAACATTTTTTTTATCATTTTAAAAATAGAAAAAATAATCAGTATTTGAGGAAGATGCAAAGGATGGAAGTGCAGATATACCTAATCTGCCCAAAAATTTTTTTTGTGTAGGATTTTGCACAGAGGACATCAAATTTTCTCACAAGGAAGGGGACTAGGTCATTAATGGGAGATTTTCTTAAGCATTATACATTCACAACCCCAATTTTATAAAAAACTTTGAAAACATCAAATAAGTTGTTCTTCCAACCACCCTCCCTCTAAAAACATAAAACACTAAGAGCATCTATTGGGAAGAATTTTTAGAAGAACATTGAACAAAAAAAAAAAGGAAAGAAAACCAGGTAGCGGATTACATACTTTAAAATCATTAACTAGTGAAGTGAAGGTCATCACAAATGAAACAATGAAGCTCAAATGTACATTAGAAACTATTGCCAAGAGTATGACCAGACTGTGCAGTGTGGAATCTGTGGGATCCATCTGGCTAGTGCACAAGAAAAACTCCATCTTCCTTGGTACTTATCAAGTCAGATGATTCTACACTAGTGTGAAAGTTCCCTCAGTTTATTTCAAGATACAAAGTGCTGCAGACATATGCTTTCAAAGGCTGCTGAGACAAAAAAATTAACAATTTTGGAACAGAAGGGCTATTAGAGGTAATTCAGTTTATGGTATGCGCCAGGGCTGAAAGTGAAGAAGTTAACTTCTATCCACAGCCACAACCAGTTCTCCATTTTTATTTTTTCAGGAAATGATGCAGCTATGAAAAGAGCTAATTAACACAACACAGCTCCTGCTATATAAGGGGAGATGGAATCCACTACATTCTTCACCAGCTCTATAGGAGCAGGTTTCTGTACATTTAATTCTAACATTTCAGGTCACCCTGCAAAGCACAGAAAGTTGTTTTGAAAACTACAAGAACTCAGAAGAAAAAAAAAATAATCAAGGAAGAGGTTAAAAGCCAGCATAATTATAGACATGTAGTTGTTCATATAGATTGGTCCATAATAACACAGCATTGCCTGTTCCACAAAGAGATCTGAGTGCTTTATGTACTTCAGAGAAGGCTACACATCTTTAAAAAGTAGTCACAGAAGTAAAAATAAACAGTTTCACATTTACACTTAGATGAGAGCCCCTCTTGCATTTAATGTGGTACAAATCTCACTTATGGAGGTCTTAACTTTATTCAGTGGAGTTACCTTAACTCAGTAATTGTTCCTAGGTATACAAGCCCTTGGAAAACCACATGCTTTTCTGCACACGGAACTGTGCACCCTAAGTTGTGAACGTATTTAATCTCACTGAAACTGAGTTCACAGATCAATTTCCATGCTAGCTCCTAACAGGCTTTTACATATCACTTTCACATGTTGGTGAACACATGTCTGCAATTTAATCTCTAACTACTTTTAAAACTCTCCCAAGTAAAGCAACATGAACATTTGAAGAGCATGTCTGAAATTCACTAAGATACATTTGTGTATTCAATGCTTCTCTAGGAATTTTTTCAGACACAGACCCACACACGTGCATTTCCTCTTCACTTTAAACTCAAGGCCAAGGACTCATTCTCCTAAAGTCAAACACACGCAAATTATATAATAAGAATTTATTTTAGACATTTTTCTTACCCTTGCTCCCACATGTGAACAATGAGAGCAGTGACAGACTGACATATTTAATAAAAAAAAATCAATGCACTATTTTTTCTTCTTTTGTTACATTAAGTTTCTAGCACAGAGATATTAAATCACTCCATTGTTTCAACTATATGAGGAATTTTAGATGAAGACTAGAAGCCACCTGCACCAATTGCTGCCTAAGTGTTTCTGTGGATTCATGGCTGTGTAACTGACATCAAAAACCTCTACCCAAGTTTCTGCTATATGCATTTCACTTCACTCTGATCACTGGGACTCTTTCAAACATAAGTCAATTTTCCAAACCCGACCCGAGTTTAATATGCAGTTTGTGACTCTATTTAAGTTATTTCTAAAAGCAACATCACTGGTGTCTAGACCTACTGCCCACATCTTCAGACAGCCCTTGTAGCAGCATCCAGCCAATCCCAATAGTGCTCCCTAGAAAATCCAGCATGGATTTTCTTGATGGATCTTGATGGATCTTTTCTTGATGGATCTTTTGAATAAAAGGAACTGCTTGAGAATTACCTGGTAATTCTTCTTAACTACACTGTATCACATCGTTTATAGGACCTATGAACTGCTCCAGTTTTCTTTTATTCTAGGCAGTCTTGAAGATTAAAGATAAAAATATAAAACAGTACATACAACTGGCTAAACACCAACAGGTTTGGAAACTATGGGTATAAAGCCATTTGCTACTATGCCAGTGGGAGTTTCAAGTGGCTAAGAGACATAGGGCTGGATTTTTTTCCACCTATTAGTCCAATATAATACTTAATACATGAACACTGAGTAATAACTTGAGAACTAGAGAAACATTAACATATTCTTGATTCAAGTGAATGCAAAGCATTAATACCTCCCTTAAATAAGGCAAATGCCTAGGGAGAACATGATGACAGTGTTAAAGTTAACGACCCAGTGCAGCAGTATTTAAAACAGATTTGGCGCTAGCTTAATCACATTAATTGCCACATTGGACAAAGTGGAGAACAATGAATACATTGTCCCTGAAGTCCTGAAGCAGCATCTTGTCCATTATATTAAGGATGCAGTGACATTCATGATCTCCAGGTAGCTGGAACTTTGAGTGTACTTTGTTTGTCCTGCTACATCAGCTAACTATGAATTATTAATCTAAGCAGTCTTCAAAGTATTTTTTCCCTACTCTGTGAAGTACCTTTAACGAGGCAATCTGTCTCTTTACTTAATCACAGCAATGCTTGTCAAAGGCCATTACCAGTTTGAGGATAAAAGGGTGAGAAGAGGAGAGAGAATGTCATCTGGTGCTACTGCCCGAAGATGATCAGCACTCAGCTTTAAGTACATGTACTCTTCCCTTTCCTAAAAAAATCACAAGGAAGGAGCTGGATTTGTCAGAAAGCACCAACAGCCATTCCCCCAAAAGTAACCTCAGGCCCGCCTGGGGCTGGGAAGTTGACAGGGCGTTTTTTCATGTGAAGTTTCAAGGTGATGAAGAGCAGCTGCACTGTGCTCCTGCAGCAGTCTGAGTGCCACTGCAGCCTCATGCTGCCCACAGCCCCCTGAACAGTCTGTGCTGGCCTGGGGGGCTTTTTTCCTACAGCCTCACAGTCTAAGTACATCAATTAATTCATTGCCCCTCAGACATTCCTCCCTCACAACCAGCCAGCAATGCACGAGAGTTCCCACCATTCCTCCGCAGGTCCAGAAACAAGGAATGAGTAGACTGAAGGAAAAAAAAATAAACAGCACTGTCACGTTGTCTTCTTCACTCCTGCGCAATCAATAGAAAAGACAGACATGGCAAAAAAGACATGAACTAAGTCAGGATGCCACAAAACACAATGGATCTGATTAACAACAATAAAATAAAGATACATAAAACAGGATGTGTGTTACAAAAATCAAAATTCACATAACTGCTATCACAGGCATCAGACATTTAAAATAGGATCATTGACAAAAGAGAATGAGAAATAACTGAAATAGTATTTCCCATGATATAATGAATACAGTCAGATTAAAAAGTCCTATTTTCATTCAAAAATGTCTAAGGACTGTACTCACTAGTGAAATAGATAATATTCTTAATCAAATAACCTTGTAGAATAAAGGAAATACTCCTACCTTTTTAATTAGATAAAGGTTTTCAGGGGGAAAAAAAACCCAAAACCCTGATTTTCTTTTTTTCTTCGCAGATAGAACTAGCATAAAAAAATAAGAGTCTGTGTTTGTTCACATCTCAGAGAGTTCAATTTTTGATAAAAATTTCTTAGGAAAAGAAAATCAATTTAGTTACCTTTTATTTCAAGGTCCTAGATAATTTTTCCTCTTTCATAAAATTAGTCAAGTTTGTGTATAGGGCCATCTACACATTACTTGAGCAACAAAGCTGAGAAGTCTTCTAATTACATCCAAGGTCATGGAACCAAAGTGGACAATGAGACTTCCAGATTTTTTTCTGCTTACACTATTTTTTTTTTGCAAGCATTATCTCTTAAGGGAAAGAATCTGCTGTCAGCAATTGCAATATTTTCTGCCAAGTCATTCCACCACCTTGCAAAGACGTTTTAAAACATAAAAGTGATTTACAACAACATTTTACAACAAAATGCTGCACTAGTTCTATGAGAGACGAGCAGTGTATCAATATGCAAAGAATAGGAAAGCTCCTGCAAAAAAAATTAGCAACAATCTGTAGGAATTTGCAGAGTCACAGCAGGCCTAGGACCTCAAAGACCCAGATGATTTCAAATACAATAAATTCTGATAAAGGACTGACCAAGCTTAAGAGGCTCTGTAAAAACTACACATGAAGATGAATGAATCAGTAAAATTAAACTGGCTTCAGAACACAGGTTGTGAAAACTCTTGGTACACAACACATGCAGTAACTCTTGAGCCTAGAGAGAGACATTTCTGCCTTGTTCTAGCTGATAGGAGCCACAACACAGTGTTACGGAAACAGTCACAAAGACATTTCCTTCCTAGGGAGGGTCTTCAGACCTCTGAAGACGACCTGAGTTTTCTCAGCAAGGAGACAAATAGCTGCAGCTCATACATAAAACCCACTTGTCCAGAAAACACTTTTATCCCTTGCTTCTATATTTAATTGCTTATTTATATACTTCCTCTAATTCTGCTTATCCCAACTGTTTTGAACTTACCAGTGGCTGTATAGATGCCATAAAATACTGAAGGAATTAATTGCTGAGATGAGGGTAAGTGCATCATTTTCAGGGTTTTCCTTATTACAGGTCACATATTGCAAAAAGGACATCTACACTTCACAGCCAGGGGATGGCAGGTTCAGGGAGGGCAGCAAGGGAAAAAAACCACAAAACTTGCAAAAAGACATCAGTGCTTTTTGCATTGTACTGGGGTGATTTTGGATCCCCACAATAACATTAATACTAATTCTCTAGGACAAAAATCACAATATAGAATTAAAGTTCTTTTGTTCTCACAGTTAAGATCTGTTGAGTCTATTCTGAAGCAGTTTTGGTTTTGATGTACCAGCTGCACAGAGGGAAAGTTTATGTAATGACATGGAGAGGGCTGCAATCCCTGTTCTGTCCCTTTTAATTCTGGCTTTTCAAATGACATGAGGAACCCAGGTGGAAAGAATCTCTCTGCATGTCTGGCCATGTGGCAGAAAGGAAAATGTAATTGATTATACTTATTAAGGGAACTGTTTTTTCCAGAAGTATCAAGTTTATTCAGTTTCATGCTTAAACTAAAATACGCAGTGTAGTTAAATATTCTGTCTTTATTTTAGACATAGTTTGAGTTGACTATAGGTATTTCAATGATAGTAACAATGAAAACTGTAATATAAAACTAAGAAAGTTAATGGAAAGGGAAGGAGGAATGTTGTGGTCAAAAACTTGGATCTTGAAATGCACTCACATCTTGAAGTCTGCACACTGTCCCTGCTTCTGTCTGTAAAAATATTGAGTTGCCTCAAGTCCATCAAAAAGAAAGACAAGAAAAAGACTGAGATTTTAACATTAAGAGATTCAAATAATGGCTCCAGAGGCTAAAAGCAAGAAGTTGTCTTCCAGATTTTCATTTATATAAGTTTAATAATAAATTACTCCTCTGTGCTTAATCACTTTGCAGGCACATCACTCTCTGGGTACCCAACTGCTGAATATATTCACCCACTGGATATGTTATCACTGCAGCACTTGTAAATGGACCAGAAACTGCTGAAGGAAAGGTTCAAGGAAGGTACAGAACTGTATAAATAATTTACCCATTGGGAGAGACCCCCATATTTTGTATTGTTTGTAAGAAAACACTCAGAAGCAATCTCTGCATTTGTGTTCCCAAAGGACACATGCTGTCAGTAGTTATCAAGAATCTGTGACTTCTATGCAAATTAGGTAATTTACTGTCCAATTATGACATTTCAATGCAAAAGAAAAGATTTCATAAGCTACTACTAAATTTTTATTTTTTAAAAATTATTCATGTAGTCAGGTGTCATCTGAAAAAGAGATTTAGAAAATAAGCCTTGAGAGGGGAAAAAAAAAATCTTAAAATCCACATGTGATGCTGTCAAGCAATGAAACACAGCTTAAATTTGAAGGCAACAGTGTCAGTTTTCCATGCATGGAAAGCTACTAACCCAAAGTAACAGAAGGAACTTTAGGCTATTAGTGAAGTTTCTGTGTCTTCAAAACAGCTGTAATTGACAAAAGAAAGCAACCTGACAAAATACAGCCCATGGTTCCAGAACCTGCATTCTGTCTCTCAGCATTAAACAAGTGAACTCTGATGGGATCAGTCACATTGCAGCAGGAAAGAAAGTGATAGCCAAAACTGCTCTCCATTGATTTTTTTTTCAGCTTGCTCTCAGGAGCATGTTTTGAACAGCTTAAAGGGGGGAATCTGGAAACAAGCACCTTCTAAAGTCTATTAGCCTAATAAAGCATTGTAATCTGCTA
This sequence comes from Geospiza fortis, assembly GCF_000277835.1. Lineage (NCBI taxonomy): Eukaryota > Metazoa > Chordata > Aves > Passeriformes > Thraupidae > Geospiza > Geospiza fortis. Next base: position 3,669,639 of record NW_005054339.1, on the reverse strand, counting down.
TGAGTTCAGTTTTTGGAAGCTTCTCTCACACCATTTTAGTTGTCATTTCTTTGATTAAGTCTACAGAGATTGGTGTACCTGGCTAATAGCCTGGAAGAAAGCCTTGTAACATAAAGGATTATGGTTAGTAAAGGTTAGTAGCTTGTAACATAAAGGATTATGTTACAGGGTGAAAGTGTGAACCCAGAGCAACAATCTTTACCCTTCCTCTCTCCTTAATGACTTAAAATTATGAAAGCGCAGGATAGGTCTTCAAAAGAAAATGGCCAATTAAACATAGAACTTCATCACCAACTGTCTCCTTACCTTGCTGCCACACACCTGCAGATTTTCTGCACAACAAACAAAAGAAGTTGCCTCAAGCCTGGCATCCTTGTCCTTCCCTCTGGCAGCCACCTGAAGAGATGGACACTGAGGCCCTGTGACTTGTTGGGGACCTCGTGTGCCATGCTGGGTCAGCAGCAAATCCCAGCCCACAGGGTCATGGTGCATGTGGGAAATGCTCAGGGGCACCTTCTCCACCAGTCCCACCCACCTAAAGCATTACACAGGTGATACTCAACATCACTTAGAGAGCTTCAGGAGATAACTGCTGCCAAAGCAACAGGGCTGCAGTAGGCTGGGTTGGGGTACCTCCCTGCTTGTTAAAATCCTTGTGTGTTCATGCTGGTGTCTGACTTCATCCTCACAATGAACTGGTGCTCACTGGTTCTCTGCAAAACCATGTCACACAGTGGGACAGTGCAGCACAGGATTGTCTTGCCTTCGAAATGAGTTAGACAAACACTGCCAAGACAGACTGAAAACCTCTGTTAATGATGGGAGACATGCAGCTGGAACACAAACAGAGGGAGAGAAGCAAATCTTGCAGCCCAATGGCTGCTTCTAATATCCATAGAAAGGCTGTAGATCCACAGCAGGAGGCAGCAAGGATGACTGGAAAGTCTCTGAAAGGAGTTCCAGGCATCAAATGCTTTGTTGTCGCTCCTTCCAGTACCTGCTGTCAAACACTTCAAAGAAAAGCTCAGGAGATATCTGTTGAGATAAATATGAGAATAAGCTACTTAGTCAAACATCTCAGCTTAAGTCCTCCTGCTTGGAGACTCAGAGGTGATTGCCTATATACCTGACTGGTTTTAAAGAAGAAATTTAAACACTATTCTTATGCAAAATTTTCCAACTCCTTTTGATTGTCACAGATTATTTTCTTTTGTCCAACAGCAAGAAGACTGAAGGAATCCAATGCCTAAGGAAAAAATGTCTTTCCTTAAAGTCGCCTCTACTTCTTCCAAAAAGAAATTTAGTTTTGACAGCAGACTAGAATGTGAGAATCCTACTATGAAAGGACAAGATCTAAAATGCTTGATTTCAAAGTCTCAAGAAAAACAGTCTGACTCTGCAGGTTTTGTTGGGGTGTTTTTGTGGGAAGAACAACCTCCTTCCACATGGAAGTGCTTTTCTGTCACGAGACCATAAAGATACCAGTTACCACCCACTAATTTTCACTGTCATCAAATATTTCTGTTACCAAAGACAACTAAAAACTTTCTGTTGCTTAATCCATTTAGATGTTTATATATTTCAACACTCTCATTTATTATTTTTTCAGATACCACCAATCTATCACTGCCTTGGTTTCTAAAAGAAATAATCTTTTTTTTTTTGATGCAGTAATTAGAATTCAACATATTACTTTATGGAAGAACTCAACAAGAAATTTTATCATGTCATTACTTAGTCTGGATTGCATTCTTTTTCTGTGCCACTGAAGCTCAGCTTCAAGCTGACTGGATTGCTGGAGAACTTTAATTTTTACCATAGTTATTGATGAATAAAATTAGCACTTCAGAATTCTTTACAGGTAGGCTTTTCTGCTTCCTTAAGCACAAAACACATGATAATTCAATTGCAATTAATTTTAAACATTAAGAAGTACTAGAAATCCTTCTGAATTTGAAACCCATTTAAGTCAGGCATAAAAGGAAGACTATTTAAAGTAATGACAATATGACTGTAAAGAACTGACACCATGGGTTTTTTCATCTAAAATCTGTCAACTGATGAAAATGAACAAAAACAATTCAAGTTTATATCCAATTTCTTGCTGGGGGCTAGTTCTGCCTCCGATAGCACAGAGCCCATGTACATTACGTTCTAGATTGTGAGGTATAATGCAGTGGATCGCATTAAATGAGAAAAAGATGGAAAATGCAGTAAATAGGATAGTAAAGAGTGTCACCTGTATTTTAAAATCAGAATCTTTAGGGTCCTCTATCATGTGATAATGACAGAAGCAAATGTGATTTTTGCACAAAAGCTAAACCTGGGAGGAGGTGTGTGCTCCACAACCAGATATTAGATAACACTTCTCCAATTAACTCTGTAGTGGGTTGGACACCAGGCACCCAAAGCCACTTTATCATTCCCCTTCAAAAATGGACAGGAGAGAGAAAATATAATGTAAGGTTCATGGGTTAAGATCCAGGAGAGAGATTACTCACCAAATACCATCACAGGCAAAACACTCAAATTGGGGATATTAACTGAATTTATTACTTGTAAAATCAGAGTAGGATAAAGAGAAGTAAAATAAATCTTAAACCTATCTTCCTACTACTCCTGTCCCCAGCAGCACAGGGAGACAGGGAATGAGGCTGCTGGTCAGTTCATCACAGACTGTTTCAGCCACTGCTCAGAGTCTTTCCCCTCCTCCAGCCTGGGGCCTGTAACATGGGATATAGTCCTGCATGAACTTTTCCAACCTTCAATAACCACTTCAAAAATGCTTTTAAAACACCTACACTGTTTGCACCCATTCAAAGGTGTTTTGATTGCACAAACATATTCCGTTAAAGAAATTTTTGGAGGACGAAAAACCTCATACTAATACAACAACAGAACCACACAAGCTCTTTAGAACAATGTTCCAGTTATCAAATTTATCAACATTTTATTCACCAAATAGATTATGGAATTGGCTTTATCCAGCTACTTCTGCCAAGTACCCCAGGTGATATTTTTACCTTGGCTGTTAAGTCTGAAGCAATTGAAGAAAGTTTAACAGCTAAAAGGTATATTAAGTATCAGAGATGCCTCTAGCCACAGCTAAAGCCTTGTTCAATTTGCCACCTTATTTGCATCACCCTTTCCAATGCAGTAAGTGAAATTTTCCAAATATATGTAAATCTTGTCGTATACGGTTTTACGCATTTGCCATTGACAAGGAAACTGCTGGCCATTACTGCTGCACAGAAAGGAAAAAACAGGGTTTCATTTGCTGAAATCTGTTGATTCCAGAACTGCTTATCCACCCAGCATCTTTGCCAGCTGCCAGTCCTCAGTGTGCACAGCACGTGAGCAGAGCTGATCACTCTGTGCCCACGCTGCAGGAGAGCTCCAGCTGCTGTGCAATCTCAGCCTTGCTTCATCAGGGGAATCCACTCCTGGCACAGCAATGGCACGTTCAAGTGCCCATTAAAAGGCTCCAAATGCAGACACAAAGCTCCAAACACACAGCAAAGCAAATATGAATCAAGAAGAAACACTTCTACTCACTCAGTCATCAGTGTAAATGCAACCCCTGCACATCCAGCAGGAAACAGCACAGGGAAATCCCAGCTGCACATATTTTCAGGGAAATCACATCAGTGAGGCCAGAGGACTTCAGTATCTATTTTGTGCTGTAGTCGCCTCAGACACAAAAATAAAGATAAGTGACAAACAGTAGCACCTTGCTGGAAAGCAAGTCTTCCCAGCTTCCTTTCCCACTTTTCATGCAGGAGTTTCCTCAAACAGCCCATACCTGACCCACCAGGTGGCTGATAAGAATGTTCCAGCTATCTACAAGCAGCTCCACAGCATCAGTGAGCTAAAGCTTTTTTCCCCTTTTGAGTATATTCACAAGCAAGCTATCACCAAAAACAGACAGTCTAATGTATGCCAAACAATTAAGACAGCTTTTAAAGATAACAGGAACACACTACATGTCCTAGCAGGCTCCACAGAACATATTCAATGTAAAACCTTTTGAAGGAGACCAAGTTTACTTAGATATGATAATGTCTGGCATTTAAACTGCTCTTCAGCATTTTGAGATGCCATTCTCCCCTTGAAATGTTTATCTTTTCAGTCTTTAGAGCATCTCTCCCTGATTTTCTAGTACTATCGCGCTAAACAAATCAGTACAAGCAAATTTTTGTATGCAGATAAGACTAAAATCACAGTAGAAGACTGTGACATCAGCTGACCCGCTCGGTCACCTGCAGCTGATGCACTGCCCTGGTCTGTGGGCTAAACAGTCTGGCAAAAAAAAACACTCTGCCTAGAGCAGGGAAGTCTCTTTCTAGACCCTCATACAACTTTAAATTGGTGAGCATCAATTTCATTCTAGTGCAGGGTAAAGTCTTAGTTGTTAAGAGGAATATGTAATACACACAATATGGCTTTCTGTATACAAGAACATGCTGTTTTCTAAAGAAATATAAAAGCACAAGGCAGTCCTTTGGCATTCTTCCAGCATGGACATGCTTTCAAACTCTAAACTGTAATAATTTTGAACTAAAATGTGATAGATGAGTAATGCAATGATTGACTCACACAATTAATAAATTAACAAATATGTCTATAGGTTAAGAAAAGTTTTATAGATTTATAGTTATGTTTCACCCCCTCACATGGTTATCAAGAGATAGCCAGGGTCAGGACATATGGGAGGGCCAGCTTGGCACTACAGTGACACCTGACCTCCAATCAGGATTTGAGGAAAAGAAGATCTCTACACTGCACAGCGAAGAAGGGGTCAATGGACAGAACTCTGGGAGGGGTTAAAGGGTTAAAAGGCAAAACCTCCATTGTGTAGGTGAGCACATGGTAGGGAAAATCCTTTGCTCCTGGCACAGTAACCTTTTTCTCTATTCAGTCTTCTGTTGTTTTTTTGGTAAGGTTTAATAAACCTTTCTAAATTATGAAAAGTGAGCAACCATTTCTCACAAAAGCTTCTTCATGTTTGTTATTCAGATCTCAAGAAATTGTACAAACAAACAATTTGCAGTCAAATTCTTTTAGTAGAACATCTAGTCTCTGTCCAGCCAGGGGAAAAAATTGTCCACAGCATTATGTGCTTATGCACTTGACCTGATTTTATGCCAGGATCAGAGATGCTGATTCTGCAAAATGTATCTTCCAGTTGAAATCTGTACAGGATATTTTCACATATTGTGGGCTCTCAGTTAAAGAGATCTCTATCCGAAGCTCCAAAGAATAAAAAAAAATTAGGTCTTCAATCAATTATTCAAAATTTGAAGCTACCTAAACAGGTAAATTCTATTTAAAATTCTGTCATTAAATCAACACAACCTAGTCCCAAGAAGTGAGTATCAGCTCTTCCACAAACAGCAAGTTATTTAAATTTTTCTTATAAAAGCAGTTAATAAATAGAATCTTGTGAAATATCCACTGAGTGTTGTGTTTATGCTGCAATAAACATTCTACATTTGTAATGTGGAATTCAGAAGACCTCATTCTAAGACATACAGTATTAATTTTGCATGCATAAAACAAATACTACATAATAACCAGCTATTTTGTGAATAATTCAAGTCCAAGTAAAGTTTTGAATACTTCTATTTTAACTGTATGCTGGTGAAACATGATAATCACTACATGAAATAACTATAGGTCAGCAAGAAAAAAAAGTGTCTTTTCTATTTCTGCTATTAAATGTAACCAGTATATTGCAAATCCTCTTCAGTGCAGGGTCAAGTTTCTGCTCATGCTGTATCACCACTATGTGCACACCATTTTCACAACTAAAAGATCATCCCTCAATATAGAAAATGCTATCAAAATAGTTGACCTGTGGTTTTGTTACTTTTCATGAAAAAATAGAAAACATATTGCTGAAGGACAGTACCAGACATGGGTACTTAGGTATCAGTACAAAACACAGTTCACAAGGAATCAAAATGTGCAAACCTACACCAGGAACAGAGTGCAAAAAACTCCAAACAACCTAAAAACAGAAGGTATCCCATTGAGAGTTCAGAAGGCATCAAAAAAAGTAAGTGTAAAAAACATTGTTCTTATTTAATTGCTTGTCCTAATCTAGAGCCTACACTACTCTTCCATGGCATTTCACCAATATTTCCTTGGCCTATTGTCAAATAATCACAGCTCCCCAGCTTCCAAACAGCACTGCTGGTAACTTTTAGTTCTTACACACTTGTGCTCACAGCACCCACCCTCACAAGGATACCCAGCTGGTTTGCATTTCTGCTGCTGACTCTCCAAACGCCTCTGCCACTGCTCATTATTCACAGGTGCACAGCCCCTTGATCCTCTGAACCTGCCAGCCCCAAAGGTGGAAGCCAAGGCGGGGCTGAGTGGGACACAGGGCCATGGCATTCCCAGGAGTGAGCTCCACCACAGCTCATGGCTGAGCCAACACCTGCTGAGCCAAATCCACCACAAACTGAGCTCAGCACAAACTGAGCTGCACAGGGAGAGCTCCTCCCATTCCTCCTCTCTACCCACCCAACGACTGGCCAAGACATAATCGGGTTGATAATGCAATTTTTAAAATGTTCTTTGGTTTCATTCACCGGAAGTACTTTTCACAGAGGAAGATTGCATTTTATTTATATAATCTTAGGGCACTGAACCATTATTTATCACTGTTATTAAAAAACCTAAGACTAGCTCACATTTTATTTTATTTTAAAAAGCCCTCTCCCCCAAGAGAAAAAAAAAAAACAAACAAATAGCAAAAAACTAAACAAACAGCAACAACAAAAAAAACCCACAGCACATTAAGAACTTAAGAACTCACTAACCACCTTCGTTGATGTTTGGGGATTTTCTGTCATTTGGAAAACAAAAGGTACATAGGTGGTGTCCCTGGATTATTTTAACACACTGCCTGTGTTTATGCCCATTTTGTTGCACTGTGCAGCACTACTTTCCAAACATTTTTGTATTGCGTCTTTTATCATGTTGTAGATTAGCCAGCTCTTACAACGATGACCAATATTTATTTTAGACATCTCATTACTGTCATAGCAAGTGTCACAGCATATCTCACAGTCGAGAAAGCCACCATACACAGAGTATCCCCATACAATTTCAGAAAGCTTCAGCCAATACACAGTAACACCTTACCTCCTCAGAAGGCTTCAGGAGTCTGCCCATACAGAGGAACATCCTATTACCTCAGGACGCTGCAAAGGTCTGCCCTTTGTTAGCCCAACCTTTTATCCCCTCCTGTTGATGCATTGCACCTGTGTGCCCTCTGCTCCCTTTGGTGGTTGGTCAGTGCACTCCATGGCTCGTTACCTTCAATGCTGCTCACCTGTTTCTCACAGCTGCAGCCCATTGGGGATGATGAGGCTCAGCCCCACTCCCAGTTACCACAAACTGTGCACCTACATGTTACAGACACTTTTCTTTGCTAATTGCTTTCAGTTGTTTACAAGAGTTTATTCACAAACATCGAACATTTATAAACACCTGTCAGGTGCTAACGATTTCTTTACTGTGGGACAGCTGCACGGTCAGAAACGCTGTATTACAATTTCACCTTCAGAAAACACTCTTCTGTTATTCCCCTCTTACCAAAGGACTTTACCTCATCATCATTAGGAAAATACAGCTGTTGCAAAGGAGTATTAAAGTGGTTTTTACATAAATTTTTTTAATTGCTGTTTCACATCAGAATTAAACATCTCTTCTTTATTAGTTCAGCTTAAAAACTCAGAGAGAGAAGGTATTATATTAAATTTGGCTATAAAGCTGTATAGTTACCCCAATTTTGCAAACATGTATTCTCCAAGAAAAAGAATGCTAGCCAATATTTACAGGGCAAGGTTTTTATAAAAATAAAATAAATTAAAGCAAATTCCCGACTTAGGGTTGAACATTCCCACAAACATAATGTACATTCCCACATACTTGTCATTAAATACAGGGCACAAAAGTTCCCTTTGGAGAGAAATGTTAAATAATTTCTGCACTTGGTTGTACTTCTATCATGAGCGCAGAAGGCGACTAGGAATACTTGGTTTTTATGAAACCGTGACAGACTATTCCAACTCCCGTTACTATCGCTAAACGCGGCAGAGAAGCTCCAACAGCACTGGAATGATGAATTATTATTTATTTTATTTAAAATAAATCCACTTTAGGGAGAACCAGCCCCGCCCCTCGGAGGGAGGGAGGAGCCGTCCCGCCTGAGCGCCGCCCGCCTCAGGCCGGCCCCGCCGCGGCTGCCGAGGGGCCCCGGTACCGGGGCTGTGAGGGGATCCCCTCGTTACCAGGGGTACTGAGAGGAGCTTCGGTAATAACAGCTGAGGGGTCCCGGTACCGGGGCTGTGAGGGGATCCCTCGTTATCAGGGGCACTGGGAGGAACCTGGGTAATAAGACCGGCTGCTCAGGGGGACCTCTCGGTATCCAGGATGCTGAGGGAAAACTCGTTAGTAACAGGGCTGCTGACAGAATCACAGAACCACAAGGTTGGAAGAGACCTTCAAGATCATCGAGTCCAACCTGTTCCCTGACACCTCAACTAAACCGTGGCACCGAGTGCCACATCCAGTCTTTTTTAAAACACATTTAGGGGTGGTGACTCCACCACCTCCCCAAGCAGACCATTCTAGACAGGGACTCCTCGATAACAGGCGGTCCTGAGCGGGACCCCGTTAATCTCAGGGGCTGCACGCCCTTGCCCTGAGGCGAGGGGACGGGGAGCACAGCCCCGCCCCGGCCCCGCGGCCGCTCCTCCG
>NW_005054339.1:3656432-3660747 GCF_000277835.1 Geospiza fortis | reverse complement strand
GGGCAGGGTCTGGCAGCTGCCGGTGTCGCGTCACCCCGCGCTGCCCTGCGGCCTGTGGCCGAGCCTGGTCTGCTTCTAAAGCGGATTTGGGGACTTTGACGAGTTCAAGTGCGTGCTGCAGACACCGGGAGCGTCACACGGCAGCACTTGAACCGCTTACGGGGAATGAGACGCCTGGTACTTTCTGTGGGTTTTCTGGACGTAGAGCCCCTGTGGCGGTGCTGACCCCTTTGACTGAGGTACTTGGGCAGTAACCTGCAGAAAATGAAACTCGCTGCCATGAAGTGCAGTTTCACCGTCCCAGCTGCAAACTCAGGACTTAGCAGATCTGGTTTTGTGTAACGTACTGTACAGTGTCAAGCACTGAACGTCTTGTATCTGAATATGTTACAGGACAAGTTTTGGATAACCAGAGTCGGGCTCCCTGGAGGTTGTCATCTATAACAGATTTCTTCTGGTCAATAGCAGATTTTGTGGTTCTGTTGTAAGTGGAAGTTAATTCTTTTAATTCATTTTAAATTTGACAGAGGTGGAAGTTACACAATGCTATCATTAACACAACAATAAAAATATTATATTTACTCTCTAGCATTCCAGATGTGTAAATGCTTTAATACAACTATGTGGTTGTGTTTATTAAGCACGGTATACTTAACAAAAAGTGCATGAAAAGTGACTATAACTTATTGGCAGTTCAAATGAGTTTTCTTACATTTCATCTATTTTGATACTGCAAAAAGAAAATATACACTTTTGGTAAAAAGCATCTACTAGCTGATCAAATAATTAAGCTGTTTGGAGATTTTCTACTGGTGACAATAGATTCTGACTACGTAAAAGTAATCACACAGTAAACACAAATTTGGATCAAAGCCAGTTAAACAGAAAGTTCATGTGGTATATTCAGCAGTTCTTAGTGATTTCAGTTATAAGTTTATACTTTATGCATTTCTTGCATATTACCAAGAAAACTAGATTTTATAATTTAAACTTCACTGTAATTTGGAATTATTTCAGGTTTTAGTTTCATATGTAGGAGACAAACTGCCAAGATTTAAACAACAGTGATCATGAGAGGATACACTCTTCATTCCTGAACACTACTTACTGTTTTTCAGGCCATTTCTTACCTTCCAATCAAAATATTCAAAAACTATACCCAGCTATCAATTCACCTAATCATTGTTTTAATTTTTCAGTTTCCAGAGCATTATTCAACCAGATTTAAGAAGAAGAGGCTACACATCTTCCTCCTATTCAGGATACCATGACGGAAGAGGGTATTTTTTTCATATTCACACCAGTTTTTCCCCTATCTTGGTGAAGTGACATGAATCTGAGTAGATTACAGTTGTGACTTGCATTGAATTGGGTTGTGCGGGAAGGCTGAAATGGTTATCTGCACTGTTGTTGGTAACAATACACAGCTTTGGACAGCTGCAATAGCAGTACAGACAAACACTCTCTGAAAATATTTTTGAAGCCTGCCTAGGAGACAAGATATATCTTTGTTAAAATTCTTATTTTCTTAGACCTGTTTGTACTCAGCATTTGACTTGCATTAGTGCAGTCATTTCTTTTATTACATTACCTAAAACAAAACACTGTTACAGGGGTGTAATTTCTATGAACACCGCAGCCTAAGTGTTTGGTAGGACTGTGTAAAAGCATCAGTGGTCTGTGGCCTTCTCACATCACACAGCAGTAATGAAACAGGAGAGGATTTTTGTGATAGTGGGGTTGAGGTTTTCTTACCTAGCTTTCCAGGTGAAACTCAACTTTTTCAGAGGTTCAGACTTTCTCACTACTGACATTTAGAGACAGTGTTACTGTATTTCTTGTTGAAAAGTTTAATGAAGGTAGAATTCCTTTCTTTTCAGGCCTCCAGCAAATCCTCGCCGTAGGATGGGCAGAATAAATCACTGGGGTGGAGGCCCCAGTCCACCACCAATGGCTGGAGGTGGATGAGGAAGGTAATTCCAAATCTGCTACATCCTGCTTTGAAGGGTTTGGGGTTTTTTTAAATAGCACTGTTAATTCAGGGTTATGGTCAAATGGAGTGTTTTGTCCTGCTGCAGAAGTTACCAAAACAGGAAAATAATCAAAATTATTCAATAATAAAAGAAATAAAGATACTTCCAGTAAAGGGGAGAAAAAGCAGGGGGAGGGGATGTTAAAAAGGATTTTGGTTTAGGAATGATGGGCTTTCACTTTTAATTGCACAGAAGTTGATGGACAAAGTGTAGCAAAGATTTTGGAGCGCAGCTGATAAGTTATTTATAGCTTCTCATCTTTTTTGGTTGCTAATTTAAAGATCAGATTGTTAGAAAATGATGCTTTGTTTGCATTTCTAATAGTTATATGACATGTGATGGGTTTTGGTTAAAGTTGATATTTCTCAACAGAAAAGAAAGAAAAATTTGAAGTTGTTGCAAGACAGTAAAAATGGCTTTTCCCCCCCATTACAATGATACAACCATACCAATCTTGAATTCCAATAAAGTGTAAAAATCAGAATTGCTTAAAAATAGAGGTAAAATTAAAAGAGGTTTTAAATTTCTTACAGCTGCCTGATATTTAATTCTGTTTAATAAGTAGTTTGGCTGCTGAGAGTTACAGCTGACATTGAGTGTATTTACAGTATGGTTTCATTTACTTTAACATTTAAGTAAACAATCCTTGTTTTTTATCAGTCACTCCCATTGTTACTATAATAAAAGTTACAAGGAAGACAAACAACCCATGCAGGTGGTTAATACCTGTAAACCTTGTAGAAAAAAATTCATATACCAGGAAATACAGACACCAGTATTTCAGCTCACTGGAACAAGGATAAGCTTCTTCCAAGTGGGAGAAAAACACCAGGACCCCTGGTGTTTTTTTCTTGTTGAGCAGACACAATGCCGGCAAAGACTGTGGAGATGGCTTTTGGGTAATCACAGCAATGTGTAACCTGCTGAGAAAGAAAGTTAGCATGTCTAATTTAGCTAAATTAAAAGCAATATTATTTTAAATTTTTTACTTAATTTTATCTCACAAGAGGCCTCTTTAAATGTACTATTACTACTTTATCTTTTAGGTAAACGCCTGCTGAAGAGGCAGGCACAAGCATACACATCAGCCAGATGAAGAGTTTAGTGGTGGACCAAATGGGGATGTGTATGCCTGACTGGAAGCTGTTCTGTGATAGAAGCAGATCAATGAAGTTGTACTGGGAACTCCTTCCTCAAGGATCCGGTGTAACTGAACCACAGTTTCATTAAATACATGTTTACTGTCTAAAGTCTTTGTATAGTTTCTGAACATTTTACTGTAGTTGCAAAGTTGTAAGTAAATTATATTTGGCTTGTCACAAGGCTGATTTTCTCATCATTTTTAGAAACTGAAAAAATCTGAAGTACAGTAAGCCTTCTGCTATTCAGATGAGAAAAAAATACATATTTACAGTTGATAGAGTTGGTCCCTCAAGAGTCAAAGCAGCAATTCCTAAGAGCTTTAATACTCACTCTCTCAGGACAAACACTCTGTACTTTGCTGTATTTTCCTTCTATTAACAATACTCTAAAAGCATTTCAAAAATGCAGTTAACTAATTATTTTGTTTTACAACCCTTGCTTCACTAAGGTCCATAATGGTTTTTATAACAGAAACACCTTTTGAAAGAACTTCATTCTCCACTATAAGCTTACTGAAACGTGTAAAAATATTTACTGTACAAATTTTGGGTTTTTTTACAATAAAATTAGGTGTTGTTAATACATGAAGAAAAAAAGAGGTCAACTCAAATACTGACAGCTCTCCCAGAGTAGTTATTTTCTTTCAAATAGTAACTATCTTTTATCTGATGTTCCCCTTTTCAGGATGGCAGTTTCTCATTGCTCTTGCACTGAATGTATTCCTTAACAGTCCTTAGCAGGAAATTAATCAACAATGCCCTTCAATTAACAAGCCCTCTAGCAGATACCGCTCCTACCTAACACAAAATTCCTCTCTTTTAGACTCGGCTGTGTAACAGCAACTTTCAGCCTTTAAAAACCACATCTCCCCCAGCTGCAAACATCCTCTCTGCACAGTCTATAAAGGAGCTCGCTGTCCACAAACAGGGAGGCCCTTACATGGTTAGCCCTTACAGCTGTACCACGCACACCAGCTGTACTACAGCCCTTGTATAAAGTATTTTAAGTTGTTGGAGGGCCGTACGCCCCTCCTGCAGCCCCTCCAGCATTACCAGCCCAGTTGAGAGCGTTTGGCCGGTGCTCCACCAGACCCGCGGCAGCGGTGCGGCTGCTCCCCAGGCTCCCCGTCCCGCTGTTGG
>NW_005054339.1:3644591-3656250 GCF_000277835.1 Geospiza fortis | reverse complement strand
CGGCGGCTGCCGGGCGCTGCTCCCTCCCCGCTGGGGCGGGCCCGGCCCGGGCTCGGCCTTTTAAAAGCCTGCGGAGAGGGGTGTGGAAGTGCCGGGAGGGCTCCAGGTGGTTCCGGGGACTCGCTCTGATTCCGTGCTCGTTGTGCCGCTTTCAGCAAATACAGAGCAACTTCATCGTGGTGATCCACCCCGGCTCCACCACCCTGCGGCTCCCGCGGGCGACGGGCCACGGACACGCTGCCCGCGGGCATCCCGCACGTGATCGCGCGGCGGCACAAGCAGCCGGGCCAGGCGGCCTACAGGGACAGCTGGCTCCTCAGGGACGGCCTCAATGTAAGCGGCCCCGCCTCACCGGAATCCCCCGTCCATCGCCTGTTCTGCGGCGGTTTGGTTTGTTGTGTAGGGCATATGTGCCCTTCATCCTTCGTGGTTTCTCAGAGGAGAGTACATCTCCTGTCATACTTGTTTTTCATCCTTTTAAGGACTGTAGATGCCACCTACTGAAGTCAGTAGGCTTGGACCAGTCTGGTTTTTTGTTTTATTTGACTTGTTTGCAATGAACTAAACCTGAGGAATTGACAGGTTGACGGTTTGTACATATTGATTTCCCTGTGCTATGGTCTGGTACCACAGTCAGTATTTTTTCTGCTGGAATGCCAACTGTAGCATTCGAATGTGTTGGTTACTAGTTAGTGACTTGGGTAACACAGCAAGTCATTTTAGTCCAGCCTGGTCAAAAGACATATGTAATAATCTGAATCTGTAAAAATCGAACTAACCTCTCTGATATTAAACGCACTGTTAAATAATTGAGATCTGTTTAAACATTTTTGCTCCTAATTTATATGTCTGTAGTTAAGTAGATAATGGTCTGAGCACATCACTAGAGGTGACGTCCAGCAGCCATTAAAAGCAGTTAAAAGATTCAAGTTGACTTGAATAGGTGTTGGGAACTCTAATAGAAACAATAGTTTCTTTAAAAAATAGCATAAGTCCATTTTGGATTGTACAAACATCTGTCCTTTCTACTGTCTATCTCAATTTAATCAGTAAGGTTTCATTGTTTCCTAATAGCTTCAGTATTACCAGTATAGAGATGTGGTTTGAAAGTATTCACCTTGCATATTTGGGATTTTCCCTTAGAAACCTGAAAGTACTGAGCAGAGACAAAATGGCCTTAAAATGGTGGACCAAGCAATATGGTCCAAAAAGATGTCGAATGGAGCGAGGCGCATTCCAGTGTCACCTGATCAGGTAACTCATTCTAAGGTCTTATTAAATTGTTCATTCACACAGTCCTTGGGTGAGATGCTTTGCTTCAGTGGACAGGAATAGATACCTTTTCTAGATCAAATATGGATAAGTGTTATTGTGCTACCTAACTGTAAAAACATGACAAATTTAAATTATAAGTGTTTCCTCAAGGGCTGGGTTCAAAGGGGTATTTAATTTTTCTTCCATGCATAAAAAGTGACTGGTAAAATATTTATCAACAGGATTTGGTTTGGTTACATTTCAGGCCAGGTCCTACAACAGACAGATGAGGCCTGCCATTTTGGATCACAGCTCTGGGGCCAAGTGGACAAACACATCAAATCATCCTGAGTTTTTGGTGGGAGAAGAGGTAAGATTGATTTTCCTACTCTGAGGCTTTGTGTGTTTTAATGCAGCCATTGATCATTTGCAGTCTGCTATAAGTTAGTATGTACTGAAAGATGTGTAAAGCTAATCAAGCAAAACTGAGAAACTTTATTGTGGAGGAACTGAGTATTTTTTATCATTCAGCAAGACAATAGGGTTCCCCTATTTGCTTAACAAGTATCTTGGATTCTTTGCTGCTATAAATCAGTGTTTTTGCAGGGGGTAGGTGAGAACTTTACCCATATGGCATAATTCAGAGAAAAGGCAAGAAACTGATAAAAGTATCACTACATGGAATTGCTGCTGAGTAACGTGATATTTGTGGGCTTCAAAGTGTTTAAATTATTTTAGTTTCTAATATGAGGTAGTGGAAAAATATGCCTTTATATTCACTAGATGTCTGTGGGTAAAAACATTAAAAATTCAAACAATTTAGACTATGTATTTGTTGCCTTTTTATTTTAATGGTTTATTATCAAAGCCCTGTTACAGAGAAATCAGCTATATTGCTGTTACATCAGTCTGAGCTCTGCAATGTCTTGTACATGCTTCTGAAATACTTTTCTTCCCAGTTGTTCCTCATTTTGTTATATTTTTTTGGGGAAAAGCAATGCTCAGGATGTAATCTCTCGTTTTCAGGCCCTGTATGTTAATCCATTAGATTCTTACAACATACACTGGCCCATTAGAAGGGGGCAGCTGAACCTCCACGCAGGACCTGGTGGCTCCCTCACTGCAGTACTGGCAGACTTGGAAGTTATATGGTCACATGCAATACAAAAATACCTGGAAATACCCCTGAAAGACCTAAAGGTGAGCTGTGAACAGCACATTTTTGTGGTCTGGGCTGTATCCACTTCTCTAAAGGTTATTGTAAAAGGGAAGCAACTTGCTGGTATTGGTAGCCTCTTACTGGTGCTTTTCTTAATAAATACCTTCTTTCTGCTGGTGAGCAAGGTTCCCAAGACTTCATCTGGAATTTTGTTCATGTCTTGAAGACAAAAGCTGTTGATAGAACCTTTAACAAGGATGTTTAGAAATCCCATTTTAGACATTTCAGTCTTAGTCTTTGTTTGGGTTTTTTTTTGTGGGCTGTAAAGGAGGCATCTGGGGAAGGACTGCCCAATACTTGTATAATTACTTATCCTTGCCAAGTTTGTCTCATGCCTGATGTACTTTTAAACATTTTAATGGCTATAGACTCTTGGCACTTAGAACATATTTTTTAAAGTATTAAAAACCTTCCCCTTTCCCAAACTTTTGATTTTTTAAATAAGTTGTATATCAAACTTTATTGGAGAGCTGGCTTTAATTTGCTCTTCTTGTCTTCAGTACTACAGATGCATCTTACTAATTCCAGACATCTATAATAAACAACATGTGAAAGAACTGGTAAATATGATCCTAATGAAGATGGGCTTCTCAGGTAAAAACCATAATGCAGCAAATATTCAATGATTAATTGCATAAGGATTTTAATTTTTTTTTCCTTTTAAGGCATATTTTTGCACATCAATCCCAGGTTAGCTAGGACTAGCACCCTCATCTTTTGCCAATCATATAACCTGTCTCTTTTAAAGGGGCAAAATGGTTGGCTAATATTGAAACAAGTTTTTTTTGGTTTGTTGTTATGCATTCCAGCTGTAGGCTTCTCATTCAACTGAGGTAAAAGTAGCAGCAGTCTGTTGTCTTAAATATTTCTAAAATGCACCATTGTCTAGAAGGACAGACTGGAATCTCTGGTACTTCTCAGGTTCAAGTATGGGCTTGTGACACAAATGTACTCTGTAAAGGTGGATTGCAGGGAAAACAGAGGGTCAAATTGGATCTTATTTCATAACTACTTAAAGACCATATCTGAAATGCTAAAAATAATGCTATGTGATTAAAACTAGAAAAAAATTAGGAAAACACTTCACGTACATCTGGTAGCCAAGACCCTGCACTACCAGATTAAAAAAATAATTGCAATTTGGAGACAATACCTTTAATTTTGTAGAAAAAGGATCATTTGACCCTGCTCTTGGCTTCTTCTCAGGACTTCTAAAGCCTTATTCAACAAAAAAATCTCTTAAGTACCCCCTACCCCTTCTTCACTAAATATACAGCTTTCAGTCAGGCTATTTGTAGATCTTGAAAAGACATAAAATGTCCTTTAAATGTCAATAACATGACTGTAAAGTTTGGCATCAATTTAATACAATTTTTTCTCATGTTGCTAGGAATTATTGTACACCAGGAGTCTGTCTGTGCTACCTTTGGAAGTGGTTTAAGCAGTGCATGCATCGTAGATGTGGGAGATCAGAAGACAAGTGTTTGCTGTGTAGAAGATGGTGTTTCCCATCGCAATACCAGGTACCTTAGAGTGTGCAGAATTATTAGAATCATGGACTTATTTGCTTACCAAAGATTTTTGACTTCTAAAAGACAAAATTTCTATAAATATAGGGGGTTTCTTGCTCTGAGGCAGTTAACAGAGTCAACTGTTACAATATGAACCTGAAAGAATTACCTTTAGAAGAAGAAAACAGGCAGAACTGATGAGAACCAATACTATGTTCTGTAATCTTTGTGCAAGTCACAATCCAAGCATGTCTAAAATGTCCCTAGCATTCCTCTCTCTATTGCTGCAGTCAGCCAATATTTCAGCAGCTACATAAAAAGATCTTTTTCTTCTCTGTGCTTTAGGCTGTGCCTTGCCTATGGAGGATCTGATGTGTCAAGGTGTTTTTATTGGCTTATGCAGCGAGCAGGATTCCCATACAGAGACTGCCAGTTAACTAATAAGTTGGATTGCCTGTTGCTTCAGCACCTAAAGGAGACATTTTGTCATCTAGATCAGGTGAGAAGGGGAAAATCGTGTGTTCTCCCAAGTAATTATCTTTTCTTTTAACAGAATGTTACTCTGGGGAGCCTTTTTGTGAGTCCAAGTTAATTGTAAATATTTTATTCAGGAGAATACTGGCAAAAGCTGTAGAAGCTTTAGACTTGAAATGTTTGTAACTTGGTTTATTTTTCCTCTAGCTGAAAGGAATCCCAACCCTTAGGAAGATAATTTCTTTTTTCTTATTGCTCAAATAAGCTGATAACAGTTGCATACTTGCTAGTTTTCAACTTCAGTTCTGTAAGATCTGCCAACAGGTCTCTTCTTCCTGCAAAACCCTCATTGTAGAGGCTTAGGCATGTAGAAAGCTGTCTGGCACATCATACTATGTGGAAAAGACTTTAAAAACCTCAAGAATAGGTAAATAAAGTCCATAGTTCGAAGAGAATTTTGTTACTTTTTGCTGTTTTCTGTAGTTAAATAGATTACACAGCTTGATAAATATAAAAGATACCTTTTTTTGTTTGTTTCCATTGTTTCTTACCTTAGGATATTTCTGGATTACAAGATCATGAGTTCCAAATTCGGCATCCGGATTCTCCGGCTTTATTGTACCAGTTCCGATTAGGGGATGAAAAATTACAGGTGATTTTTAAATTAAATTACAAGTATGATGAGCATTCAGACTCAGAGCCTCAATTTGTATCAGTCCAGTGCTACTAAGCCCATGTGATTTATGAATTGTTCTTAAACTGTGCTTGTAGATAAAAGTAATTCCTGTATGGACGAGTGGGCCTAATGCAGCCCTGGTGGATGCACAAGACTTTCTAAGTAGCTTTAGCCACAATGGTTGTTGCTTCATCTAAATATGATAATTATCCTTCAAGTGCAAAGCATTAATGTTAATTTTGCAAGTTTTTTTAGCTCAGCATTGAATTTTCTAATTTTGTAACAAACTACATTTGAGTACTTGTTTATCATGCAATGCTAAATCTGTAAAGAAACTTGTGTATTTGTTGGGATATTTTTTTAAGTATAAAAAACAGAAGACACTTTAGTATTTTACAGACTACCTGGAAAAAAACCACCTCTATTTAATCTTGAATTGTAAGAAAAACAGAGCAAGACTTTTCTTTTTTCTGTAGTAAATGCCGTAAGAAGGAATACTGTAGTAAAACCATGCCAAATCTCTCTTCAGGCACCCATGGCTCTGTTTTATCCAGCAACTTTTGGAATTGTTGGACAAAAAATGACAATTTTGCAGCACAGGTCACAAGGTGATCCTGAGGATCCTCATGATGAACATTATCTGCTGGCCACACAAAGTAAGCAGGAGCAGGTGTGTGATTGCTGGTTTTATTTTTCATGAACTATCATTTAATTGAGGAATTAAATGAGGACTCATTAGCTCATCTCAGAAACCGGAGTTTGTTACCTTGGTCAGAAGTATTAAAGAATAAATTTGAAGTAAGTAGCTACAGATGCCTAAACAATTTTTTAATTAGAAGGGGCATTTTTAAAGTCTAAGAAGGGATCCCTCTATAATGGGATTGAGCAATCAGACAGAGTTCAAAATAAGCCCTTACTTAGAATGAGGATTAAAGTGAAAATTAGATGAGGCAATAATGCAGGGCTTAACCTTGCTGTGCAAAAAGGTGAAGAGAAGTACAATGGTGCTTAGTTAAATCTTTGTACTGTTCTGTAACTTGCTGTGACCTTTTTTGCATTTTTGTTTTCTCATTTTTAAGTCTGCAAAAGCTACAGCTGACAGAAAATCTATGTCAAAGCCTGGTGCATTTGAGGGAGAATTGAGAGGCCAATCCTCAGACATTTCAGAAAGGATCTACCCACAAGAAGTGGAGCTGGGCTCTTCCCAGGGTGACTGTATGATACCTGGCAATGATTCAGAGGAACCTTTAACTGCACACATGTCCCGGAAAACTGCTATCTCTCAGTTTGAAGGCAAAGCCTTGGGCCTGGACAAAGCCATCCTTCATAGTATCGACTGCTGTGGTAAGAATTACATTTTTACCAGTCTGTGAAACAGACCTCAGGGTGGATTTATGTAACTCCTGTATTTCACCAAAGAAAGGTGTGTCCCTAGGTTTTATCATCTGGAGAGTAGCTACACTGTTTCTTATGCTTGCATTTTTGTTGCTGTTTCTTGTGCTATGTATCCAAGGAAGAGAAGAAGACTTTTAAAAGCAAACATCAGTTTCTGGGCTTGACTTGCACTTTAAAACACAGATCTATGTCTATATATTCTTTCATTCCAGCATCTGATGATACAAAAAAGAAGATGTACAGCTCCATCTTAGTAGTGGGAGGAGGCCTTATGTTTCATAAAGCTCAAGAGTTTCTTCAACACCGAATTCTCAACAAAATGCCACCTTCTTTCAGAAGAGTTGTTGAAAATGTCGAGGTCATCACAAGGCCTAAGGTAACTGTTAACTGATAGCTAAGTAGATAGTAAACTATGATTGGTTAAAATCTTTGAAAGGTTAACAGAAAAAAATTATTTTAAAATCCCAGAGTAGTTGAATATCTGAGATTTAAGGGAGCTCAGCCTGTTACATAGCACTGGCTGGTTAGAGACAGGGAGTTAGAGGCATAGTAAGAGCGTGACTGGTACAGATCACTGAAGTGTTTATTAGCTCAAGGCCCTATTCTTAAAGAAGCAGTTAGTACTGGCCCATGAAGGTAACCTGTCTCCTCAGCAAGAAATTGTGATTTTTTTATTTTTTAGTACTATAAAGATAATAGAAAAACAGTCATTGAGATTAATTTTCATTTGGCATTGTCGCAGACATCTTTTTTATGAAAAATCCTTTCTTTAGGGTTTTTCCTCCTGAGAAGCTGAAACCTCAGAAACAGAATGTAAACAATAGTTACCTGCTGCTGTGGAATGCAACAGGTGGATCCGTGATTGGTCTCGTGTGGATGTTTTGATTCATTGACCAGTCACGGCAGAGCTGACTCTCACTCTCTGTCGGAGTCAGCTGCCTTTGTTATCATTCTTTCCTTTTTCTATTCTTAGCTAGCTTCTGAAGAAACCTTTCCTTCTATTTCTTTTCAGTGTAGTTATAATGTAATATATATATATCATAAAATAATAAATCAAGCCTTCTGAACATAGAGTCAACATTCTCGTCTCTTCCCCAATTCAAGAACCCTTGTGGCCACTGTCACATGGCATTAATCAGGCAAAACTTGTAAATATACTTCCATCTATTTCAGAGCCTCCATTACTGAAGGCAAGATTTTCATAATGTGCTTAGAAAGCATCTTAAAACAAAGTGACTTCTCAAAGCATCTTGAATATCAGTTAAATATTTTTATCTCACTACTTTTTCCTGGATAATACTGAAAAACTTTTCCCCTACCCCACCTGATTCTAACTAGTGAATAGCATCGGAAAAATAGGATACAGCTTTGGAGATGATGCAGAATGAGACCAATGACTGTGTGCAATGTGTATTTTGAATTTAGGATATGGATCCACGTTTAATTGCCTGGAAAGGAGGGGCAGTTCTGGCCTGTCTGGACACAACTCAGGAGCTGTGGATATACCAGAGGGAGTGGCAGCGCTTCGGTGTCAGGATGTTACGGGAGCGAGCTGCCTTTGTGTGGTAATGGAGGGGCTTACAGAGGAACCTGTAGCAATTTCACAGAAGATTCCTTTCCCCAAATGCCCTTTTTTCCCAGGGCACATGAATTGATCTTCTGCTGATAACATATTTTTGGTATTTTATTAATATTAACTTAGCTGAGATTTTTCTGGACGTGTTGTAAAAAACCAAAAGAGTTACTGAATTAATTTGACTTCAGCTACCCTTTGTCTTTTAAATTGTATGCATTGAATTCTGCATACAGAGTACCACTGTCATCTCCAGAGTAACTATATTTATATTATACAGGTATTGTATATTAAAATTGCACCATGTAGGAACTTATGTGAGAGATGTTAAGCCAAGATTCATTCCAGAAACATGTACACAGAAGCAACAGCTGAAGAGTGCAGCTGTGGGTTTAAAGTAATGTTCTGATTGCTACTCTAATGTTACCAGGAGATAAAGTTGTTATATAATTGATCATTGGGGTAAAAGTGAAATGAAGAACTAAAACTACAATCACTCTTTGTATTTTACTTATGTAATAAATTATTTTGTGGAAAGACAAATAATTTGGAAGTGGAGTATTTTTTTCTTGCCCTGTACTTATCATCAAAACCTCTTAGTTTTTCATTATCTATTGTAGAGTCCACTTTTTTCCTTTTTTTACAAAAATAAATATAATACACCCAAAAGACCTAGCTGCAAATTTATACAGCCAGCACTCCAGTTCACTCTTCCAGTTCACTCCACCTGAGGGCAGTGAGGCTGCACTCCTCAAGCACCCTGCAACACCAACCAAACCTGGTTTGGTTGGGCAGCTGCCTTCAAAACCACAGGACTGGTTTGAACTGAAATACTGAAGCTGGAGCTTCCTGAACAAACTTGAGAGCATTTCTATTGCAATAATATCTAAATGACAATGTCTTTTATATGACCTTATCTAAAAGGATGCTTGCAGCAAAACTACAGAATACAAAACTCAAGAAGGTGAGAACTCTTACCTCTGTCTGAGATGGCAATGAGACACAGTCACAAGTAGAGCAGCAAGGAGAAATCACTCACATCCTCCCACTGAATTGATTGTGAGGAGCTCTAAAAGAGAAAAAAATCAGTTTGAAACAAGTCTCTAAAGGTATCATCAGTTATCATAATAATACTTACCAATATATGGTATGTATCCAATATATGGTATGTATCCATGTATATTAATAGAATTTAGAGAAAATGCACACAGAATTATTCAAATGGTCAATTCCAATGTCCATACCTAGAAAATGTGCTAAAAAGCAATGCAGAATGATTCATCATCAATATTAGTTGTTGATTTCATTACTTAATTTTCTTCCCTACTTTGAAAGAAACAGGGCATATCATCTGTCTGCTCCCTGCCAATTCCTCCCATGTCACTGGAATGTACCTCCCCCTGCAACCCGAGGTCTCATCTCCTCTCCTCCTTTTTGTTTAGAGTTTTACCCTGAGCAAAAGCTACGAAATAACAAATTCCTGAAGTGCAGTGTTACTCTAATAAACATAAAACTTAAGAGGAGGAAGGTGAAAGGCAAAATTTGCCAATGCTAGTATATATAAATCACCTAAGACCAAAATCATCTGCATCTTGACGAGATTTTAATGTTCAAACATCTGTATAGCCAAAACATTCATTTTCCCCAGATTTTTGCAAACATCCAGGGGAAAATCTGCTGAATATACCTAATAAATATTGCATCAGGAAACAATGAGTAGTTTCAGCTTAGTTTGCAGTGAATACTGGCTTGAGAATGATAAATATTCATGTGTCCCTGCACTGGACACTTGATAAATATTCAAGTGTCCATCCTGTGCAGGTGAATTTGCTGTTTAAAAAAACAGCAAATTCACCTGCACAGGATTCTCAAAATTTCTGTTTAAAGGCCCTGTGTACGATTCAGTTGGTAACAAAAGGATGAGATATCATCACCAATTTCTAGTCTGCAAACCTGTGAAATACTGGACACCTGTAGGAGCCCTTACAATGAAGTGGAAGCTCCTCTATTTTTTCACATTCCAAACAATGAACTTAGAATTTTGTGCTCTACATCTACCCCTATTTAACTGCTGAAATAGCCAGTTACTTCATGAAACTTCTATACTCTTATACTTATTTAGTGCATGTTTTCTATAGACTTTTTATTTGCTTACCAAGTAACAGCATTAGAAGTGTACAAAATGTTTTCAACACTGCAAACACACATCAGTTTGGGTTCAAGAATTCTTAATCACTGCAAAGATTAAAGACCACTTATATCAAGTACACATTTACTCACAGTTCCACAGGGAACAATTACTCTTTTCCATTAATGAATAGTTATTCAGAAGTTTGGAATGTGGTGCTTGAGTGTGAATAACTAATCACCCAGAGACTGTCCATTATCTACTTATCTGATTAAGAACAAAAACGTGAACAAGTAATTAAGCTAGAAAATTATTAATGGTTCAATACATTCTGAGAAGAATGGTAAGGAAGGACGGAAAAAACCCAGCATCTACAAGCAACATCAGATATTGCAGCAGAGACCATTGTCCTCAGATGATGTCAGGAAAAAGTACAAGATGTCACAATAATTTTGGTTTGTCTTCATTATATCAGCTTTGTTCTGCCATGAGTATTCTGAAAGGGTAAACAGGACTCCCGAGATAACCCTCCCAGAGTGGCACTGCCTCTTCCCACAATACCAATCCCTGGCCATTTCTCGGGGAATTTTGAGATACTCTCATTACCAGCACGTTTTAATGCAGTTTAGTCTACAACAAGCATGCACTACGTTAGTATATACGGGAGATATTCAGAGGACAAAGCCAATAGAGTTATCTGAGTTATACTGTGGAATTACTCGTTCTTCTGCCTACCCAAACGGGAAACTGTTCAGAATTATTATTGAACACACACTTTTCAGTGATACAACCAAACCCAAAAATCGTCACTGCTGAGGTAATGATTCAGTCAGCACAGGCAGGCCCGGCGGGACAGCGCGTTTGCTGCTCTCACTTTAACCAAGGCTTTCTCCTGGGAACGCGCGTTACACAGGTAAGGATAGCAATTAATTAAAGACATTGCACCGGTAAGGATCGCAATTAAAGCCTTCAACTACAAGTTCCAGCTCAACTTCCAGGAGCTGCCTTCGAGCACTGCTCCCAGCGCTCATCCATACAGAGATGCCTCCCGTCAGCTCCGGGACGGAGCGAGGCGCGGACACGGAGCGGGGACACCTGGGGGTTCATCCCCAGCCGCCCTGCAGCTCCCAGTGCTCCCGCTGGAAGCGTTTTCGCAGCCGAGGGTGGGGGAAAAGTTTTTCCCTGCCCCGCTAAGAGCGGGGTGAAAAACTTGGAGCGCTCCGGGATGGAGCGGGGTGGGGTCGCCTCAGCGCGGGGCTGGCTCTGCCCCGCATCCCGATGCTCCGCGGGAGAGCAGCCAGCCCTGTCTCGGGGGAACCTGGCGGAGCTGGCAGCCCTGTCCCGGTGGCACTGGCGGAGCTGGCAGCCCTGTACAGGGGGAACCTGGCAGCGCCATCCCGGTGGCGCTGGCGGAGCTGGACCCCTGTCC
>NW_005054339.1:3610213-3644151 GCF_000277835.1 Geospiza fortis | reverse complement strand
TCTCTCTATCAGGAATGAAGGAAAAGTTAGCCCAAAACATTCTGCGGCAGATACATTTAAACCTGTTACACTGCCTGCAGCAGGGAAAAACAAACAAAAAGCAAGATCTGCTTTAGCCTGAGGAGCTCTTCCTCCTGCCCTTTACACAGTCAGGCCTGACAGCGTTCGGTGGTAACAGGAAGGGTTAACGTCCTGACAAAGCCCCATTGCTCCGCTACATTCTGTATTGTCTGTGCTGTGAACATCTCTGGGAGAGGGCCACGATTTCCATCTGCCAGCGAGAATATTCTTGTTTCTCCTCTGTCATCAGAGCAGGGAGTAACTGTTTCAGGCATTCTGCTTTTTGTCTCAGGATCAGTTTAGAAGAAATGGGCTAGGATAGTGCTCATGCAGAGGGACCACTGAAAGAAGAGAGTGGATGTGAATCGGTATAGCAAAAAGAATTGTGCATTGAAACTAGTATTTTACTCCATTAAAACTAGTGTTTTAATCCATTCAATCAAAACATGTGTGCTAGATTTATATTAAATCAGACTGACTTAGTTTTTGACCTCTGCACTTCAGAACTCAAAAGCACCAAGGTTTGTGAATCATCTACACACTGACTGCCAAAGTCACTTCACTGTTATGGCCAGGACACTGCTGACTGACTTCACTCCCAGCTCTCTTTGCAAGACAAAAATTCTCTCAGGTGTTATTCTGCCAGTCCTGTTCCATTTGAACTAAAATAACAACAAAATGCGAAGAAAACTGCTGCAACATTTAGAAGAGCTGGCCACAAAACTGTAGTTCCCTATTGGGACAAAATATCTCTCCCAGATTATCAGGACCCAACCCCTCCACCAAAGTGGTGCTCCTGGATCAATAAAGTCCTGTGGCCCACCAGTTCTGCAGGTTAAACACAGGTATTGCAAAACCATAACCCTCTTCCTCACAACCAAAACAAGCCAAAACCTCCCTACCTTTGCATCCTCTGCTGCATCACAAGAAGCTGATAAACCTTTTTCTTCAAGACAGAATCCTTTAATAGACTTCACCTGCAAAAAAAAAAAAAAAAAAAAAACCCTGACACATCCCCATCTCCAGCTGGGAACAGTTTCTAGTTATCCATGTGAGGAGAATCAGCTGTGTGAACTTTAGGCTCAGACATATCACCAGCATCTTTTTTTTTTTTTTCTTTACAGAACAAATTGTTATCCATGGTTGGTTGTTCATTCAGAAGTTTTGGGGTTTGTACAGCCCCAAACAAGTTTATTACAAGTTTTCTTAAGAAAAGTCAGAGAGTTATGCTTCTTCCAATCTGTTTCCCAAGAGCAAAGAAAGATACTTTTGCAAACAAATGTGTATAAAATTGTAATTGTGCGTGGAAAATTTTTGACATTTAGCAGCAGTTTACACCTAGTTTTGTTACAGAGGTTTCAACGTATTTCAGGAGAATTCTTGGTTATCTCTCTCAGCTGGGCAGTGCTGGGGGAGATAAGTGTAGTGGACTCTGGATAAGTTGCTGTCTCTAGAATGAAGGACAGCAGCTTAGACTGAAGTCATGGGCCAGGGAGAAATATTATTTACGGTCCAAGGACACCCCACTTCACTAATTGTTTAGATCAAAGGAATGGTTGCATGGGGAGGGAGCAGAGGAAGCCCTTCAGGCTGGCCAGTACCTGTGACACACAAAAAAATCTGGCACCGAGTCCCTGTGCCCAAACCAGTGCAACACAGAGCTAAACCTATGGTACTTCCAAGGCTCACAGGCTTCTCTGAAAGTAAAAACTTGCCATTCTTACTCAGCCTAAGGAGCTGGTGGATTTAGACTATAACTGTACTCAGAGTACTCTTGCAGGATCTAGGTTTAGTAGCAAGGCACAGATGAACAGATCTTGCCTTTCCCTGTGTTAGGAGACACCTGAAAATCCAGCAGTTGTCACCTTAGGGACAGCTGGAAATGAGTTTGTTACACGTTTGTTTTGTGGAGACACTCTCTGGCAGAATGTGCAGTGAGCATACTCATCATTTCCATTGTGAATTGCCTTGTGTGATGCACAGACTCACAGGGAAGTTTTTGAAATTGCTGTTGTTCTTAAATTCTTGCCTATTAGAGGTAGATAGAGAGAGACTGCAAGGAATGTAAAAGTTTCTGCCTCTTCTGGGTTTGGCAAATACTTGAAAATGTTCATCTGTCTCAGGAACCAAAAGCAAATCAAAATCAGACTACATATAATTTACGATAGTACATTTGACTGCTGCATAGACTGCACTAAAAGAATAATAAGACTAAATAATAATAATAATTAAAAAAATAATAATGAATAAATAATAGTAATGTTTACCTGTTTGTCACCATTGTTGTTAACTTTTTGGGTAGTGCAAATGGGTAAAGTATACCATTGTCACCTGAAAATGACTGACATTTTAGAGGTAGTAATGCTTACATGTTAATTAGTATCTTTGGGTTTTTTCCTAGGGTAAACCACTGGATTTTTGTCAGAAATTCTGCGAGAGTGATTATCAGTAAAGATGTCATATTTAATGAAAGGATTTAAATGTCACAGTTCTGTGATGTGCAAAGTAGCAGGAAGCCTGTTTAAAGCACACACGTTAAAGAACATATTCGGCATCAATGAACAATTCAAAATTTCACGTGCATCATCCCAGCTGAGCTCTGAAAAGACAGACTCTTATAATTACATCATTGTGGGGGCTGGCTCAGCAGGCTGTGTGCTGGCCAACAGGCTGACAGAGGACCCGCACAGCACCGTGCTGCTTTTGGAAGCAGGCCCCAAGGACACCCTGCTCGGCAGCATAAGGCTGATGTGGAAGATCCACATGCCGGCTGCCTTAACGTACAACCTCTGCGATGAGAAGTACAACTGGTACTACCACACCACCCCGCAGAGGCACATGGACAGCCGGGTGATGTACTGGCCCCGGGGCAGGGTGTGGGGCGGCTCCTCCTCCCTCAATGCCATGGTCTACATCCGAGGGCACGCCGAGGATTACAACCGCTGGAGCAGGGAGGGGGCTCTGGGCTGGGACTATGAGCACTGCCTGCCCTATTTCAAGAAGGCACAGACCCACGAACTGGGGCCGGATCAGTACAGAGGTGGGAATGGCCCCCTGCACGTGTCAAGAGGGAAAACAAACCATCCTCTCCATCAGGCTTTCCTGGAGGCTGCCCAGCAAGCCGGGTATCCCTTCACAGATGACATGAATGGGTACCAGCAGGAAGGCTTTGGCTGGATGGACATGACTATACACAAAGGTAAACCAGAAAGGGGTCCTCGAGTAATTTCTATTTTTGACCCAGAAATAATGTTGAAACATGGACATATAATCTGCACTGAATGCTATTTGAATGTTTAGGTTACTGCCTAGCTATGGCACTCTGCATTTACACCCTATTCATCTCTCAGCAGCTTGCTGTCAGTGTCCCGTGTACTTCACTGCAAGTTGCATGGGTAGAAAAGTCCTGATTCACAGTTAATTATGTCACTGTGAAATTTGTTATGTTAAAATAATATCTTTAATTATTGTATCAAATCACATTTGCTTTGAACTCTATAAACTCTGTGAGGACTTTCCCTCTGTAGGCATCCTGGTGGTTATTGGCCAAAATCTGAAGCATACTGAGCATGACTGTTTTGATGTTTAATGTAAATATACATTGTAGGTCAAAGATGGAGCACAGCTAGTGCTTATCTTCGCCCAGCCATATCACGCCCAAATTTCTCAGTTGCAGAGAAGACACTTGTAACAAAAATCTTGTTCCAAGGCACAAAATGCATTGGTATTGAGTATGTGAAAAATGGGCAAAGGAAAAAGGTAAGAGATTTTCAATTTTCAGTATGAGAGGTATGAATCAAAGCTAAATTATATCATTTTTTTAAAGTCTATTAAAAATGGCACTTTACTGTGCAAAATGTTCTCATTTTTTAGAGGTTGTGTTGTTTTTTTACAATATATGATTCCTTGTCAGTTATTTTACAGTAGATGATATATTCCGGTTGTATTGATTTAGAGATTAACTTCATCATCACATTTCCATCTGCCAGTGCTGAGGGGACAGGCCATACCTTGATGTTCCCCAGAGTGTTGTGTGAGCCTGGAGCCTATGGTGCAACCATGCCCTGTCCCAGCACATTGACCAGAGTGCTGCAATGGGGACGTTTCTGAAAAACAATTCTGGCAGAGGAAAATCTGTAAAAGCCAGATACTGAAATCTGAATTGCTCAAGGGAGAGATGACAAATCTTACCTTATGGTTGGCTGTGGAATGAATATGTCTCAGTTTCAGCCCAACTCCCGCTGAAAATGTGATTGTGTGGAAGGAAGCTTGAATTGTCCTTACAGTACTCTGGATAATGGGTTCATTTTATGCCTCTTTCAATCCATTGAACTCTGTAAGACCCAAACCATCCTCACTTCCCTTAACAACAGATTATGGATTAGTCTGTAACCAGGATATTTCCTAAAAGGGGTTTGTATGCTAATAACTAAGATATTTGGTTACAAAGGACTATAAAAAAATTACAAAGCGTAATAATAATATCTTAGAGGGAGCTGAGTACAGATCTGGGTGGTTTGAGTTCAGTAAGCCTTATAAAACTCAGCAGACAAGTTCTGTGACTGAGCACCTGCCAGAAGTTAAAATGCAGTATAAATAATCTGTTCTTTGATTTTCTAAAGCACAGATTAAATCTGCTGCTTTCTAAGTGGATTGCAAATGATAATCATTTTACCAATATGAAACAAAAGTTGCAGAACCTTTAACTGATTTCATAAGCTATTAAATTTCTGTGAAAACAGGACCTCTAATTGCTGTTCTTGCGCCATTATCAAGATCAATTTTGCTGAAGAAAGTCTTGAAAACCCAATTACACACGATCAAAGACTTTCTGAGTACTGGACCATTTAATTGCAAAATTCTTCAATTGCTATGAATTTTCATACATACTAATATATGCATGAATTCTACATAGTGAATAATATGTTTATATTGTGTATTGTAAAAAATACACCTTCAAAGTATTTCCCTTCCTTCTTTCCCCTTCTCCTCCCTCCCTCAGCATCAAAACTGCAAGATTAGTATCTGCTTTTACTTTCTGGAAAATTTTATACCTGTCAGGATGGAAGAACTAATAATTTTATTGCATTATGACCATCAAGATGAAGCAATTGACTAAAGTGTTTTTGTTTTTACAGTCTATTTTAGATATAATCTCTTTTACATCAGTCGTCAGCAAAATGAAAAGATCATCAAAGCTGATTCAAAAGTTATTCAGAATGTATTCACAGCCAGTGACTTGTTATTTGTCTAACACTGAAGTCCTAGAGATCTCCCAGGACTCCAGTAAAAGTAGGAAAGGTAGACTGAACAGTCCTGGAGTTTTTAAGTTCAGAATCAAGCAGAAAAGTATATTTATACTTCATATTTCATATAAAGGATGAAAATGTTTTCATGTATTTTAGACTAACTCAAACAAAAGTGTATCAAAGTCACTTTTTCCTCTTAGCATGTTAGCTGAGACATTATGGAAAATTTTGTGTGGGCCAGGAATAACTACAGTGCTGACTTTGCAGGGGGTTTAGACTGAGCAAGCATCATTTGAATGCTGCTCTGAACAAACTGGTACCAGTTCTGTGTGTACCATAGAAAATGTAAATAAGTTAAATAAGTTTGTGTAACATGCAAAATAGAGCTCTAAGTATTGATTCAACAGGCTCTGATACAGGGTTTATTAGACTTAACATACTAATGATTGCCCAGAGCAAAGCAGTAACAAATAAAAGGTAACAGCACTGGCCATCTGTTGGCCATATTGGATAAATAGTGCCAAAATGCTTTTTATTATTATTACACTTGGATGTTACTGTAGCAACATTTTGCCATCTTTCTGTACAGCTGAGGTGTCATTCAAAAAGGACAAGGCTCCAAGTTAATATGCATTAATCTGTTAAAACTCCAAGTCAAAGGCAGAGGAATAATTTAGCAGCCTGTGTCATGACCAGCTCAGGGCTCAGACCAAACCATTTGATGAAAAGACTGTTAGCAAAACAAAATTCAATCTATGCATGCTACTATTTCATGAGTAGTGCTTTGGTGAATGGTGGGGCGGGGGGTGCTTTTGAGGACTACCATGAGCTGAGAAATCAAACCTTAGCCTTGGTTGAATTAAAAAACACCAACCTCTTAAGAACTTTTGAGCTACCATGTCTGTAAATTCCAAATCTTCCTTAGGAGTTCTAGTTTTAATTTATAAAGGGTTATTGAAAATGGCAGGGAAGCTTAGCTGCCTGATCTGAGTGCCACAGGTACCATTCCCCTGGCAAGGACAGGAGCTGAATGTTTCTGTGCCATACAGTTTGAATGGATTCTAAAGATGGGAATAAATACAGGAATGATCAAAGCAAAAGCTTGATTACTTCTCTCTGTGGAAAATTCTGACAAGACAGGAATACATTGAAATGAGGAAAATGTGAGGGAAGGGTGTCTAATCTGGATCAGAACAGCATATTCAAGCAGCAGTCCTGATGTTGCTTGCATTCAGCTCAGGCTTTATAATCTTAGGGCTTTTGTGCTCATTTCCTTTTAGGTTTTTGCCAATAAGGAAGTTATTTTAAGTGGAGGTGCCATAAATTCTCCCCAGCTGCTTATGTTGTCTGGAATTGGACATGCAGATGATCTAAAAAAACTGGGGATCCCTGTTGTTTGCCATCTTCCTGGTAATTTTTTTCTTTCTTCTTTCATCTTCCTATGGATGCAACTGAATGACCATTAAATTAAATTAATCATGAAACAGAGTTTTCTTTATGTCAAGTAGCCTGAAACACATGTTGAAAACATGTTTGTTACAAATCAGTGGAAAGATGTATTGATTTAATACAAATCAGTGGAAAAATGCATTGATTTTACAACTAAGCAACAAACTCCTACTCTTTCTTCACCACATCTGACAGTGCTGATATGCCTTATACCACCATATTTTTATAATTAAGCAGCACACTTGTCAATAAGAGTTTTGAATTAGTTTTGATCCACTACACATTGTGTAAACTCCCACTGTCATAAATATTCAAATATAGAAGAAATAACATGAGCTTTTCCTTAAAGCTAAATAAGTTAGCACATTATTTAGAAGTAGTGGCAATTTTAAAACCACTGATATATCTTTCATTTAACTTTCTATTTTCATTCCAGTTATGTGTGTAACTAGTATTGTTATTCTAGTTATGTATGTAACTATTTTCATTCTAGTTATGTTTATGTAAAACCTTATTCTGACATGAGCAAAAGGATGATGTGACTCATCAGCCTTGGTCTGTGTCACCACTGCCCTTGTAAGAGCTTGGTTTAGGTCCCACTTAAGATGCTCTCTGCCTGAAACATGGTGGGCAATCTTTCTGTGTGAAATAACATTTTCTTTCCTCTCATTTTCTTCTCCCTCTCCTCTTTCTACCCCCTGCAGGAGTAGGCCAGAACCTGCAAGATCATTTAGAAGTGTATGTCCAGCAAAAGTGCACCAAATCTATTACTCTGTATAGTGCACAAAAGCCACTGAACATGGTGAGGATTGGTCTCGAATGGCTTTGGAAATTTACAGGTATGAAGCAAAGTCTGCAATCATTTTACCACTGACTGATTTAGAATTATGACAGCCTTTATCTGTGAGTTTTATAGGCTGGGAGCCTTAATATGTAATCTTTTTCATACTCTGAGAAATAACTGGAATTTGCAAATGGATTTGTACTATTTCTTTTCTTCTGTAGCAGAATATTTTAAAGTTTTTATGTCTTAGGTAACGAAGGAGGTTATTATTAACATTCTTATATCTCATGCAAATAAAAATTCTACATTTAAAAATCCGTGCTACTAAGAAAAGCTATTGCAAAAAAGATGGAGAAAATATTCTATTTTAAATCAATGTGATGACAATAAAAACATATTCTTGAACTGACTTCTGTATAACTGTCTCAAAATAATTAGTTTGTTGCTCTGATCAAAATCCTTTTGCCCTGTAAGTAAATGTGAATTGACTTTCCTTAGAATGACACATGAATTTTACAGTACCTCAGTCATAAGTTGTACCTTAAAAAGAACCAGTAAATATAATCCTTGATGGCAGTTAAATAGCCTGGCCAAAGTAGTGCTCTATATCACTTGCTGAATTTTGTTGTTATTTGGCAAATTATTCTGGGTATGTGGCTTTTAACCATGTAAGTAAATATTGAGAGCCAACTTACAGTTTTAAACAGAAATGAAGATAACATAAGGCACATTGCATGGCTTTCATCTTTCCCTTCAGGGCAGGCATTGTGGATGGCTCTGCCTGTTCCGTGTGACCGATGGGATAACTGGAGTGCACGTCACAGAGCGAGCAGTGCAGGAACATCAGGATGTGCAGCCAGTTCCCTCCACACCTGCTAGGATCCAAATCTGCTTCTGGAGTCAGAGCCTTGGCCTGGCAGTTGCAGTGAGATAACTGTAACATCCCATTCTCACATCAGTGGGATTTCCAAAGTTATGCATATTTACGTTTATCCAGGAATTAAAAGGCAGATGATAGTGGTGCACAGAGCCTAAACTACAAGCTGCTCATAATGGATTTGCATTACTTGCAATTAACGCTGTACAAATCAATTATTCATGGTAGTGCATCTACAGGTTAAAAACAAGTGAACTTGTTGCTCTTTGGAGGTATTTTAATGGCATCTTCTCCCTCCTTTACACTCCCCTAGGTGAGGGAGCCACTGCCCACCTGGAATCTGGGGGTTTCATCCGGAGTGAACCCGGGGTTCCTCACCCCGACATTCAGTTCCACTTTCTCCCTTCCCAGGTGATTGACCACGGTCGGGTTGCTTCCACTATGGAAGCTTACCAGGTGAGTCAAAGAGAAAGTTCCAGAAAGACTTTGTAGCCATTAGCAAGGAGGGTTATGCTCCATTATAAATGTTGATAATTTGGCTATATACTGAAAAATACTGTGTTCAGTATAATATGAAATAGACTGCTTAACCTCCTTCAGAGGAGAAAACACAGCCTTATTATTTGATATTGCCACCAAAATTATCTTAGTTTTTATCTCTGGCAGAGAAGGCAAGTATTGAATGAAGTATTCACTCTGCTGAAGGGCCCGAGTGCTGTGGGTTAGGACACAATTTTGCAATGGAACAAAACTGTTCCACTGCATTTTAGACAAAGGTTTAAATGAAAATGTGTAGAAACACTCATTAATTCACTGGCACAAATCCAAGCCCCTTTTTAGACTATCATCTTCATCCAAAACTCTGGGTGCTAATTCTGGGGAACTGTCACTGAATATACGTTTTTCCTCACTAATCTCCTTCCTTCAGAGACACAATAATTTGGTCCAGTTGCTGATTGTATTAAAGTGCTCTGATGCTACTAAATTGGAATGGTTGTATTTTAAATGAAAGGAACAGCTGTGAGTTGATGTGACAGGCATATTTTCTTCCTGCAGTGGAATTACATATTTACAAAATAAATTATATAAAATGGAAACATGTTCAATGGTATTTCCCACTATCTCTGGTTAATGTTTATATTTGCCGAATTTGTAAAGGCTGTCTAAATTGCAAAAAAAAACCCCAAACAGCCATGCTGAATTTGGAAGTAGACCTGGTAGGATTGTGTTGGGTGTTGCAGGTCCACGTGGGACCCATGAGGAGCACAAGTGTGGGCTGGCTGAAGCTGAAGAGTTCAGACCCAAATGACCACCCCGTCATTGAACCCAACTACCTCTCTACAGGTAACTGCAGCCTCTCCTTGCTCTGTCAGCTTATTTCCTGCCTGTTTCAGTAGTTGATTTTTGTACCTACTCAACGCCAGTTCAGAAGTGCTGGTTGGTACATTGTTACTTATTTCTCATTTATAAAAGTCAGCTAGTATGAAAAGAGGTGATTGTGCAAAGCACTGTGTAAGTTAGAAGGAATTTCCTGTTGGGGATGAAGTCAGAATTCTCAGTATCTGCTGTGTCTTGCTGTTTGTTTCATCACCACCTGTGCTTGTGAAGGAATTAATGTCTTTTGCTCCTTTGTGCTGAGACTATTTTCCTTTCCCTGGACAGTGGGCACAGCAAGATAAAGTCCAATTCCTCATAGCTCACATCTTCCCTTTTGGGCTAGTGCAATATAAGCAACAGTTTTGTTCACAGTGAATGTAAATATCTGTGACTTTAAAAAATATTCTTCTTTATCATGGCTTTCAGCAACAAGCGAGAGACTTTCCCTCCAGCTTTTTTTCCACAATGCTGCTTTGTTTCTGTTTTGCATTCTGTATATACTGGTAAATCAAATGTGTACTTAGAATTTTCTTATTTTCTCTCTCTACAGAAAGAGATATTTGGGAATTCCGCCAGTGTGTCAAGTTGACCAGAGAGATCTTTGCTCAGAAAGCTTTCGAAAAATTTCGTGGGCCTGAAATTCAACCAGGAAATCATGTTCAGTCTGACAAAGACATAGATGCTTTCATAAGGCAGAAGGCTGATAGTGCTTATCATCCTTCCTGCACCTGTAAAATGGGTCAGCCTTCAGACAGCACTGCTGTAGTGGATCCCCAAACAAAAGTAATTGGTGTTGAAAATTTGAGAGTAGTTGATGCTTCAATAATGCCCAGTGTTGTCACTGGAAACTTGAATGCCCCAACTATCATGATAGCAGAGAAAGCTGCAGATATAATTAAGGGCCTCCCATCACTTCAGGAGAAGAATGTTCCTGTATATAAGCCCAAGACCTTGGAAACACAAAGATAAATTAATATTCTCATCCTTTCATATCATTTGCTATTTAGGCCTTCATCCACATGTTGGTATCTCATACTGAATATGCCAACATGATAAATATCATGCAAAACAACATATCCTATTAAAATAGCTATTAATTTTAATAATCTTTTGTATTAGACTACCTACTGGTCTTTTTTAATCAGCTGGCTTAAGTTCCTTTTTTAGAATCATAGAATATGCTGAGTTTCATGGGACCAATAAGGATCCAACTCCTGGCCCTGTGCAGAACACTCCAAAAATCACAAATTTAATTAAATATGACATTTTGTGGTAAATTCAAACTTTCTGTTGAAAAGAAGCTGTTTCTAAATTACAACAGCCAGAAATACCATGTGACTGCATGAGGAATGGAAGAGATTAATGTGGGCTGTTCTGAAAATGATTATGTGATTTGAAGAATTTTAACTCCTATGAGAATTTTACCCAAGAAAACAGTCAGTAATCACCACATCCTGCAGAGAATGGTCAAGCAAATGTAAGCACTTATTAAGCAATTTTGAATTCAAGAGCTGAATCAGTTTCTATCAGAATTCATAGGAAAGGGAGGAACCTACATGTGCTCAGAGTTTGTCAAACATGACGAACATTTCCTTTATGAAAGGAATGCACAGTTTACAAATCCCACTCAAAGTTAGATTTCACTGAGCTCAGCAGCCTCTAACTGTAGAGCATTCAGGGAGAAGACATACAGTGTATTTATCAGAACTTATTTTTCTAAAAATGCAGAACTGGAGTTGAAATTTATAAAAATCTACTGGAAAAATGATATTGCTCTTTGTTTTGTTTTGCTTTTGATTTTTTTTTTTAACAAAGCACTTAGTAGAATTCTGCTCACAATTTAAGCTGATGTAGTTTTACCACTCTAGCAGTAAGAAATCTGCACTTTGTACAGCATCCTTAAAGTGACTGGTCTTTGCTCAGATGATTGTTTGCAAAAGATATTTATCAGTACATATTCTGAATGATGCCTTGCTATCACTCAAATTTTATTTAGAAAAATTACAACCAAACTATATTTAAAATGATATGTTACTCAAAATAACTGTATAAGGTCAGATATTGATGATATGAGGTCTTTGTGAATTAGAAGGCAAATATCTTATTCAGTGAATCAGTGCTTTATTCTAGTTAGGACTTAAATCTATGCTTTTTTAATTTTCAGATGTGTAAGTTAAGATACTTGAGCTTTCATGGCAGTTTTTGGTGTCAAACTAACTTTCAGGTACTGATTAAAAAAAAACCTAAAGAAACTGAACTCACTGAAGGAAATTTATTCCATTGATTATTTTGTATTTATTAAGTATTCCAAAGTAACTTCTGACTAAGCAGATGTTGAATCATAAAGTAAAACCTTCTGTAGCCTAAGATTGCTCAGGACTTGTGACAAAGAGAATAAGCATCTTTTCAGCAAAAATTGGAATTTTACACAACTTTAACAGACTGTAGAAAACCTTGCTGAGTCAGATGTTGGCTGGAGGGAAAACTGCAGATGTTTAAGGCAGATACTTGTACCTGCAGCTGCTCTCTGTCAGGCACTGACTGGAAGCTCTGCTGAAGGAAAGGGCTTAATTCCTTAGGGCATCTGCATAAACACAAACAAAACCACTGAAGATGGAAGATAACAGCAGTGAACTCTGCTCCAAAGGGAGACAGGTAAACCCTTTCTATGTATGTCATGCTGTCTTTTGAAATGAGGGGAAGAACAAGTATATTGCACATCACAGGTGATTGATTAGCTGAGTTTAGAAGACAATTCCTCTGGTTTAACTGTTTGAAAAAAGCATGAACTGTGTATTGTGTACCTCCTCGTGGCAAATAATTCTTTCTCAGCACTTAGCTTGTGAGATTTTTCTTTTAGGGTATTGAGTAAGTTCTAGTGTCATGGAATACAATAAGGATATTTTAAGTTATATATACTGGTCAGACTTACCACAGTCCTGTGCAGTTGAGAAGGGAGGCAGTTTGGCAAGATGAGACACTGAAATTCCTACGTTTACAGATGTACAATGTGGCTTTCCACTCCAGGCATGCAAGATGGGAATTGTTATTATGCAACTTCAGAGGATTAACTACCCCCTGGCTTACATAATTTACCACTGAACATGCACAGACCTCTCTGCTGTTATGCCAAGCTCTAAAACAAGGAGTAAATAGCAAGGTTAGGTATTCATGTGTCCTATGCTCATTGCTGTACTGAGAAATCAGATAATCAGGCATTTCTTCTGAAACATCATCATCTTTTCTTGCAGTTCTAACCATCCACAGACATCTTGCAGATTCCTCTCCTTCTAAACACTTGAACATCTTCATCGCTGTGAGCTGCAGCTGCTTTACTAATTCCAGCCCCACTGCTATAGAACACTGAGGCTCCCTCATGAGATTGCTTTGATGCAGTGCTGGAGGGTTTGTTGCCCTGGGGAAATCTTTAAGTAGCATCAATTTACCATTAATTTGTCCTGTGTTGTACCTGGTTGCTGTTATTGAAGTCTTGTTAAAATTGTTCTGATTTCCAGCAGAGTCAAGTCTGCTAAAGGGTTCTTAGAACAGGTCTAGGTTATTCTGACATATCCTGTGGAGCACCGGCAGTCTCACAGCTGCAATTAACCATCTTTTACACCTTACTGGACTGCAGAACCTAGGCTGTAATTCCACAGTTTTACCTATTTAACAGAATAATACAGTGTGAGTATTTCCAATTCTACCCAGATATAAATTCTATAAATATGTAGATAACATATTATGTGTTCAACACCAGTTAACTGTAAAAGCTGTTTAATTCAAGAATTACTAGACCTGCCAGCATGGCTTGGACCAGCAATGGTACTGCAAGAGAGAACACCAGCATCTCCTTGGAAATGGCTTGCTGCAGATGCTCCAGGCAGTTGGAGGTCTCTGGCTGGGGACAATGAGATTAAAAAAGAAAAGTGACCAAAAATATTTCTTTTGTACACACATTTCAACTCAAGTTGTTTCAGTATGAGAAGTGCTTTTAAAAGCAGCAGAATATAGCAGTTTTTGTAAAACTGCATTGTATTCAGTTTATGTAAGATTTTGTACGCCACAACCTTAAAATCCTTGCCAAGTGCCCACTGTCAATTAGTCTGCAACCAAATCAGGCAGCTATATGAACACTGGAAAAGTGGGCTTGGAATATGCATTTTCTACAAAATAAATGTATAAATGGATTTTGAGGAGTAACAAAAGCATAAATATATTAAATTATAGAAAATATAGATATATCATACATCATTAAATAATAATAAAAGTAATTAAATACTTTTTATATGATAGTTAAAATGAAGAGGGAGAACACAAGCATATATTATTACATTATTACAATTTTTAGTCTCAATTCTTCTGTCAGCCAAGCTCCAAAAAAAGACACTGTTCAAATACGAATATATGTTATAGATTCATTTTTTCAGTGAATTTGCTTCACTGTAGAATACTTACCAGTGTTTAATTCTTTACTAGTATTTTCTCTCATTAAATACATATATAAACAAATTTGGAGTCTCATAAATAATGATTTAATTGTTGAGAGAACTTCTAGGATTTTAGTACTAATTACTATGATTGGTAGTATTCTAAGGGCGACAATTACCACATAATTATGCATATATTGATTACTTGTCCATGTATGGACAAAATACAATTCTGAGATTGTTTTCCTCCTTTTTAAAAAAAGTTTAATGTCAGTTGCCTTGAAGGTGATTATCAGAAATGGCTTTACCACAATAGGTAGAACTTTGAAATCTACTCATTGTTACTTCACAGGGATAGCTCCATTTTGGCCTCCCAGATTTTGTTTCTGTGAGCTGGGAAAGTGTAACAAAGTGAGTATTGCTGGGCAACCTACCCAAGAGCTTCCCAAGACAGCATGGAAAATTTATTTAGATGTTTTGGGGTATTTTAGTCAAATTTTCCTAATCATTTCCATAGGTCTGTCTCTGGAGAAGTAGTAATCCCTTTTGCACATGAATACTCTGTTTGTTTTATTTCTTTGTGGTTAACAGCAACCATTCATAAAAGACTTGCATGATGTGACACTGCAGACTGATACCCTATTCCACACATTCCCTCCCATTCTTATAACATTGCAAATTGAATTTAACCTTTGGAACTTCTTGGTGAAAAAATATTAGTAAAAGGACTCCCAGGTATAATAAAATTATTACACAGTTTTATTTTGAAGAACATTTTGCATTTGTTTTAATACAAAATGATGTAGGTCAAGAAATAATTTACAAACCTTTAAGTTCTTATCCTGGCATTTGAAATAAGAACGATTTCAGAGGAAGTCTGTAAGCTATTCATAGGAAACTGTCATTATGTACAAAATGTTTATTGACATGTTTTAAACATCACATTTGTAAAAATGTGAACTGGATTGCTATCTAGCATAGGAACTACAGGTAAAACCTGATAAGGTAACTTGTTAGAACAAGTCATTGTTATCCAGTGCTAACAAAATAGACAGTAGCTTTCAGGGTGTTTTAATTATCCTCCAAGGTCATTTCAGCCTCAAAGACATTTCAGGGTTTTACTGCATTGTGAACAATATTGAAGCCCTCTCTTGATTGCATAAAAATAAATCTTTGAAATAGTACACATAGAACAACAGAAAGGAAGAGGCAATAAAATAGTTTTTATATCAAGGTTTTTGGTTCTGTGTAGAATCATACTATCACATCTCTTTTCAAGCAGAGAAGGTAGTACTGAAGTGAAGCATTTTCATTTACCTGTGAAATATTTTCTTCCTTGGATATTTTCTGTGTCAATTTAGGGTATGTAGGTATTACACTTTGTCAAAATTTTCCTATGACCAGGAACACCCTGGCATGAACTTGCCAAGGTTTTGGGGTTTTTGCATGAGATTGTTACAAAAATAAAATTAGAGCTTACTTTTCAGTCAAAAAAAAAAGGGAAATTACTTTAAGTTTTTAACCTTTCCAAGTATAAGACTGAGTAGTCAATGGTACATCCCTTTTGCAGAGAGATTCTTTTG
Organism: Geospiza fortis; assembly: GCF_000277835.1. NCBI lineage: Eukaryota > Metazoa > Chordata > Aves > Passeriformes > Thraupidae > Geospiza > Geospiza fortis. The sequence goes on along the minus strand of NW_005054339.1, from coordinate 3,628,345 downwards.
ACTCAATTATTTTAAAAAAATCTGATCTGTTGCCAAGTTCACACTTGACACTTTATCCCAAAAAGAGATTTACACTGAGAGGTGGCTCTATTTAAATATTTATGCTATAGATCTATATATTCCAAGTAAAAATACTTCCATCTAGAATTCTGTGGAGAGTTACAATAATTAGGGTCCATAAATATTGCTGCAGTTCAATTACGGTACAATAATTACAAAATATAGAACATCTCTTTACAAATACAAATCATTGTATATTACAATTAATTTACAATATTTTCTACTATATAATTTTTAGCAAACTATCTTATCTAATTCTACTATAACCTGGTTGCAAGTGCATTAGTAAGAATGCAATTATTCCAGTATATTTTGCCCTTAACATGATAGTCAGAAAACAGACCATCTGAATGATATTTTCCTATGTAAACTGATGTTACATATGACGGATTATTCTTTATATAACTTCTTTTTCCAACAATCTCTAACAGGTAGAGCATGACAAATTGTATTTTAGAAGAACATTAAGAAAAGAAATCAGGAGGCAAGTTTGGAAACAATGTTAGAATGGATATGCAATGGGTAGCTGATATGGTTTGAGCACTGAGGTAATGACATTACTGGTTGTCATCACTCATCTCATGTTGCTGTTTCCCACACAATCCTGTGCCAGACCCATAGAGACATTGTCACTGACAAAATCCTGCTCTACTAGGAAGGACAGCAGCACAAGGTTGAAAGACAGGCAAGATATTACACCTCAGAATCCTGCTCTAGCCCTCAAAAAACTGATTGTCACAATCTGCTTGGTTTCAAAAGAACCTCATTCCTACAGAGGAACTGAAGATTCCGTGGGAGGAGACTTGACCTACTGCAGCTCTGTTCACATTTCGGCAACGTGGAGATAATAAATTTATTAGTTATGGCTTCCTTGAGGTGCGACATCACTCATACAAAACTTGGATTGGTTATTCACTCCAGCTAGTGCCTAGCATCTTGAAACTATGAGGCACTTTTTCTGTTATTAGAACATTTTCCTCGCTAAATACTATAAGCTTGTAATGCATATCATTTCATCAGCTAAGTCTTCTTCGTATCGTCCCGTTTCCGGCTCTTCGTCACTGTAGCCAGGACCAAAATCTTGAAGTTCATAATCCTGTCTGCTCAAAATTGGAAACATATCCCCGTTGGTCCCATTGCTGATATTCCCATTGAGAAGGTTACTTGCTGCACTCTCCATCTCATCAATAGTCATGTCACACGCATCAGCAATCTCGTGTTTTGTAGCCGAAACAAATTTAGGGTCCTTTGCATACCTTCCTAGGCCTTCAGATATAAGTACCTGGCAGAGGGAGGGGAGAGAGTGAGAATTTCAGTGGAATTACAGAACAACAGACAGATCATAGCATTGCTCACTGATAAAAGCACTAGAAACCCCATGCTGAATCACTGGAGCAACCCACAGCCAAACTGTACAGGTAAATAACAATTAAATCAACAATGAAAAGTCTCCAAAGAGCACCATGATGTGCAATAATGTAAATGGTGCTGCTGTACATCTGGCACTTCTCCTTAGAGATCTGGCAGTAGTCTTTGCTGAACATCAGTCATCAGGCTGATACAATAAAGACAAGAGTTAATACACCTCAGATGGTGCAGTTAGAAAAATACAGAATTTTATATGTTCTCGGTACTTTAGAGTACATGGAAAAAAGATGTTGAATTCCCATTTGCAAAAACATAACAAAATGTGTTGTATAGCTCACGGCAATGGAAAGGAAGGGATGGATAGAAGCTACAACATTAACTATGATTAAGAAATGCTGTACACACTTTATCTTCAAATCTTTTTTAATATAAAAGGGAATTCTTAGCATTCTTTAGTACACCTACAAATCAATCCTTGCAGTTGTTATTCTTCTCTCTGCATTTAATACACTGATTCATGGAGGTTTTGATATTTTATTCAGATAACTGAAAAAATGGGGATTTATTTCTATAGAAACAACAGAGAGAACAGGCATATGTATCATCTCTTCCTTATTGCCATCATGTAAGAATACTTCAGAACTGATGCTCATCTAAAAAAACTTAAACTTCAAAATTCTAAAGTATCTTTCGTTCTCTGATTAATCTCTCGCTAATGTGATGATCTGGAGTCAGTAGAAATCCTTAACTACATGACAGTTATGAATAAATTCCCCTCTTTACCTAAAACCAGTTTGTGGCTATAAAACTAAAAATCCATTTTCAGAGCGTTGATGCGAACTTGATGCCTTGTGAAGGCTGACCTAGAACAGAGACCAGATGGAGCTAAAGAATAAAGTAGGTGATTATTAGAAGGCTGCAATGGATCCACCTTGGGTAACACCAGAGCTCAGCCAGGGCTACACCCAAGATGAACCCAAAATGGACGACTGGTCATAAGGTCTCTCACTTTTTTTTGTCCATTTGCATATTGAAGTTAATTGTCCAGTTATAGATTTAGCTTATGAAGACCCATCCTTCTTGTTTTTCTCTCTTCAGTCCACATTGTTTATGCTCTTGGGCCTGAGATATTGGCCAGTTGTCCTTGGCGCCAAGCTAGAGAGGGAATTGTTTTGTTTCCCTACTCTGTGAAGAGACTGTCTCCTAATATGAAGCTCAGAGCCACACACTAAATCAGCACAGAATCTAAAAAATACAAAAGCTAAAACCTGAGGCATCACACTTTATTCTGTGCTTTGAAGAGTTAACCCCAAACCTCCCAGAGGAGCACTCTTGGCTCCCTCAGAGGCCGTGCAGCACTCACCGCCTCCACCAGGCTGTCGGCGCTCCTCTGCTTGTCGCTGTGTTTGTGCCGCAGGTCGTTGGGCACAGTCAGGCTGGCTGGGGTGAACGTCCTGTAGGAGATGTCGGGGTCATCCGTGTACCAGGAGCTCCTGTGCAGGGAGGGCAGGCTGCCGTTCATGTGCTCTGTGGAGTCAGCCCTGTCCACCTGGATCAGAGGGGTGTAATAGGGGGAACGCTCCCTGTTGGGAGGGGTGGCGGGTGGGGTGGCCCAGGAGCGCGTTGAGCGACTCGGTGAGTGTTTATGAGCTTTGCTGGAATCCAGACCCGCCACAGCCATCACCTGGCAAAGGGAAGCATTTTAGATGTTAGTGATTTCAAATGCTCAGTCATACTCATTTCTCACTTCAGCAGTTAGCTCAAACCAATTTCTCAGGCAGCAGCTATGCAAAGTTATCTTCTGATGTGTAATAGAGGAACAGGACTGAAATTGGTAAATTGAAGCAACAAAATGGTATTTTTTCCATTTTACTCATATCACAAAATCTTTATGAATATATTAATATATTAAATAAACATATATAAATAAATAAATAAATATCAATATATGAAAGAAAACAAAATATAGAAACATTCCTTCTGTCCAGGACAGGATAAGAAGCTGTCAGCATTTTCCAAGCTGGGCACTGAGCCTCAGAAAGTGTCTGAGTTGTACTTGCAAATTATCACAAATGGAGTTGAGATAGGCAAACATTAATAGGCAGCTGCTGTATTATGCAATCTGGTCAAAATTTAGGGCATGGTGACTCTTTGTGGGCACTCAGAGTCCAAGGGGCAGGCTACCCATTCTGTGCTTCGTACAAGGTCAATGTTTGAGAAGCCTTGGGTCTAGCAACGAATACACCAGTGCTGCTTCAAACAGTGAAAGTCAGGAGTGCAATGTAGAGGCTGGAAAGATGGATCCACTGTTGGTTAAGGGAGTTTGAGTTTACCTGCTGTTGCATTAAGTGAAGTGGCAAAGCCGTGCGATGGTGAAAATTAGGAGAGAGCGGGATGTCGTCTTGGCTACTTTGTCGGCGGAGGCATTCGAAGTTAAAGGAAGATCGTCTGTGTGCTACAGGAAAATCATAATTCATCAGAAAAACAAAGTATTTTTCTTCAAAGTCTATTATTTCCAGAATTTCAGGATGAGTGAGCTATGATACAAATTTAAACAGATCCTCTAGTAAGAAAGAAGTTGTGCTAATAGAAGCAAGTGGCAGGTTATAAGATAAAGGACAGATTAATCACATAAGCAAAAGCAGTCCAAGGTAAAAATCATAGAAGCAAACTAACATGATAGAATTGGAAGCAGCTGTTTCAGAAAACAAGCTTCTCTGATGCAGCTGACTGGCTCAGACTCTCAACTGCAGAATTCTGCCATAATCTGTTGTGACTTTCTTCTTTCCTCCCCATGGCTTCAAGTTCTCAATTCTAATAAACCAGATTTCCCAAAGGAAATATGAAATTTGTAGTTCCTTGGAAGCAATATGCAATATGTAAAACCATATCCAAGTCAACTCAGGTTGTCAATTCCTGATGTTTATTCTGTTGCTTAGGACAGCGATCATCCATGGTCTCTGCTGTTATGTGCACATTCATGGTAGAAAAGAAAAAGTGGAAATCTGAACTGAATTAAGATGTTTGGCTGATGGGGAGATGTTTCAGCTGATCTTGTTGAAAGCCTGCAGAATGATGGGAAGCATGTGGGTATCATTCCTCTGCGCCAGCTTCAATGCTAAACTACACCTGGAATCCAGATCCACCCTCACAGCTGTAAGCACTGGAGTGGGACACTGGAGAGAACCTGGCTGTACCAAGTTAAGTGCCATGGAGTTATGGCACCCCACAGTTATCAGCAGACACTTCATGCTGGATACTAACAAAGAGCCACTGAACTAAAACAGGCACCTCCACGAGGTCATTGTGTCCAACTAAAGCAAACATTGTCCCTCTCCCTTGTCTCTATGGCAAATCCAAACAGAGGGATGTCAGCCTTAGCTCCTGATCCTAATATGCTAAATGTCCCAATACCAAAATGTATAAGCAACCCAAAAAGTCCCTTCATCCAACACAAGGCACTTCATTGCACATGCTTCCCTGCAGAGAAGAGGCTGAAAGAAAATCTCAGTTGTTCCTCAGCACACTTCTGGAAACTGCTCCAATACTGTGGAGATGAGTTTGGCATAGAAGCACCCAGAAAGCTTGCACAGAGCTCAATTTACTGACTGCAGTACTCAGCTAAGGCACTGGATGTTATGTTCACTTTGACTGATTCAGATGCTAGCAGGAACTGTTGAGTGCAATGTTGCATGGTCTTTTTTTTTCCCTTTTTTCTTTTTTCTTTATTAATGTGAGACAATCAAGGCTTCCTCTCCAGGCCAAACAGCCCATACACTAGTTACCAATAGTAGATTTGAGATTCTTTTAAAATTTGCTCAGATACTGAGCTGCTAAAATCTCTCAACTCTTTTCCTGAATATAAAATAGATGGTTATGACAGGAGGTCTAACACTGATTGCTCTTATGACATTACATTGGTAAAAGTCAAGGACTTCCTAAATTACCCTTATGCAACTTCGATCAGAACTATGTCCTCTTATCCTAGGATATCAAATAATCTTATCTAGTACCTTTATCTAGTTTCCTGTAGATGAGATAAAAAGCATAACTTCCTCTAAATAAATGACTGCCAAACACTGTCATTAAAACTTTATCTCCAAGACTGCAATTAGAGGAAACCTTTAACCCTCCACTCAAAACATTTTCATGGGCAGACCCAGGACAATTTTTATATGAAATTTTTTTTCCTGCAATCTGTGGAATGGATATACAAAGCATCTATCTATTTCTTTGGCTTAAAATTCCTCTGTTATCAGAGAGGCTTGTAGAAAGATGTACAGGGGTCTCCTTTCAAGTCTCTCCTTCATCTGATTGTGTTTCCCTTCTAGTACTGAAAGACAGACTGCAGCTTTCTGTACCCTTCACTACTGTTCAGCTGAGTTATTTACTCTCTGTGGTGCAAGATTCTGCCCCTGTAGCCCCTAAGGGCAGAAAGCCAAAAAGCAGAGAGCATTGCCAGTCTTATAAGGAGATGAGTGCCTAAAGTGTAGATCCAGTACTGGCAGTATTGCTGGAGGATGCTACCTTTATTATAGAAAAATATATTTTGCTGCTGCCTTTTACCACAGCTTTCTGTAGCTTTAAACAGTCTGAGACTGGACCTCAGATATAAAAATTATCTCAATACACTTGAGAATCTCTGAGACAAGAAAAAGCCTTAAAAAGAGGTTGCTTTTGCACTCAGAGGTCAAAGACCAAACCCAAGAATTTTGAGTCTGTGCCTAGTTTCACCAGAGGATTAACATTGCTAATCTCTGCAGTATGGCCTGGAACATACAAAGACAGGATTGCAAGATAAGAACCATGACATCTTGTAGAAATGCATCTAAAGCAATATTGTTCTTGAGATAAGGAAAAACCAAGGGATAGATATAAGGAAGAGAAGAAATGAAAATTAAAGAATCAGGAAAAAACATGTTGACAATGCTAATTCTACCTATAAATTGAAACATCTTCTCCTCAGAAGAAACACAGAATTTTAAGCATCATTCCTGAGACAGCAGAATAAAGTACCAATGTCAATCTGAAATAAGATGCTTAAAATCCAAGTTTTATAAAAAATCTTTTTTAAACTGGAATCTGTCTGAATGCACTTGAATTATTTCAGATTTGCAAACCAATTGTCCTTAATGTACTTACGTGGTGGTGTTGGAGGTAGCAGCCGTCTCCTAGGAGATCTTTTTGTATCATAACAGATCTGTGAATCATCTTCCTCAAAAAAACCATGTGGGTGATGGTAACCTTTTGGTCTCTCAAAATCTGATTCATGGCAGTGATATCTACAGTGATAATCATATCTATGCCTGCATTAAAAAAAAATAAAGAAAAAATTCTTTCAGTGAGTTTTTGTAGGTAGTTAAAAAATTTGTTTCCTTCTAAAAGATTTTCAAGTCTACTTTTTCTCCAGCATAGAATTAAACACTGCATTCTGTAATTGCACAACTCAGATTTAAAATTCAGTTTCTGTAGGATTTTGAGAGGGCATATACTTCTCTACTCAGGTCAATTCTCAGGTTAAATTTTTAATCATATTGTATTTTCAATGAATTTATTCTTACCAGCACAGGCAAAAATGTAAGATCTCAGTCACAAACTGCTTAAAAAACCAAAATAAATACTCTCTTCTACTCCTGCCATGTTCTCTTGAGAGCCCTGGGTAAGGTGCAGAGCACAGAAGCTCAGAACGGATTTAAGCCTCTTACATTCTGGATATTCTCATGTTTAAAATCACATCTTGAAAGGGTGTTACTTGATGCTCACTATCATACCAAAAAAAATAGTGAACTGAGAAAATTTAGCTTTCATGCAAATCAATGGGATGCAGATTAGGGTGCCAATCTTGCCAGAATTCAGCTGGTGAATGTAGCCCATACAGCAAGAGAAGGAGGAGGAGAATTCAGCATGTCTGGCACTCTAACATATCCACTTATGGATCTAAGATAAAATGGCAATAAATTCCTCTACTTCTGGGCTGGACTTGAATATTTTTAAAAAATGGACAGAAGTGAAGATTTTTTTTGAGATGTTACTGAATGTAGTCAGTAGAAAGGAAACATTCCCTCTTTGGAATACTCTCCTTTCCTACTCATGATTTCCCATTTCATCAGTTGTGGAGTATTAATTTCATTAGAGAATTTGCAGTGTGAGTGTGCTTAGTGAAGCCTTTATATCTATGTATCTAAAATACGAAAATATTTTTGCACGCTATTTTATTTAACATATATTTTTATTTAACAAACATCCTCACCTGTTTCCTGACAACATACTGTCATCTTCATAATATTCTTCTCCACTGTAATACTCCTGCTCTGCCAGATAATGATCATCATTGCAGTAATCTTGCACTTCGTGTTCTTCCCGGCGAATGGTCGGTCGGCGTCCATCACCAGTGTCAGACCTGGAAGCAGCAACCAAACAGGAATTTTTATAATTCTATTTATACCAATTATATATTATTGATAATGTTCTTATAATTCTTTTAATGTTCTTCAAAGAGGAGAAGAAAAAGAAAAGCATTAACAACTCTCTAGTTCATGATGTGGTGTTACAGCCGTGCAGTTCAGAACAGGAATTATGTATTTGTTTCTTAAATATGGCCTTCCTTTATTTCCTTGTGGTACAATAGAAAAATGATAAAAGGATGCTCAGTGAAATCAAATCCATTCCAGACATTTTATATTGTATACATTGTCATCTCTCCAATGCCTGAAGTTTGCCAAATGGCTCAAATATTAAGAAGTTCTCACTGAGGTATTCAAAAAGAAATCTGAAATGAGTATGCAAATGTAGACATTAAAACCACCACTGAGCATCCATTTACCAATGCACTTTAATTAAAACAATAGATCTTATATTTTAAGAAGTGTTTAGAAAATATTCAGACAGAAGGCCAGGAAAGACTTTTGGGCTCCCTATAAAAGGAACTGCACACATTAACATTTATCAAAGCTATCACCAGTAGTTTTTCCAGTCTTGGTAAGTCAATTTTTAACAAGGGCTACAATAAGATGTGATCTTTATCCTGTTGAAAACTGCCTGGACTTTCAAAAGGTCTTGAATAATTTTGAACTTTACCAAAAGTTTGTCCTTTCAGAACAGGCAGTAAGTAAATAGACTTAAAAATTGTCACTTAAGTTACTGAGCATATGCATTGTTATACAGTTAATTTAGAAAAGAAACAGGAAAGGAGAGGAAAAAAAAATAAAAAATAAAACCTCCCTGTCCTCTTCAATTATGTCAGAACAATATCAACTCACCTAATATATGTTTCATAGTAGCGTGTTCTATCCAGGTTGGCCACAAAAATGAGAAAAATATTTTAAGAACAAGTCATTTAGAGAAATTCTTTGTTGATTACAATGTCTGTGCTGTAACTAATAATTTCACTTCAAAGACAACTGCTACTTTCAAACCCCAATAAGGCTTTATGCATTTCCCATTTATCAGTGCTACATTTTAAATACAGCTTACACATCAGTAGGCAACAGAAATGAAGATTCAAATTAATTTCACTTAGCTTAAGTTTCCTATAGTGTATTAATAAATTTATTTAAAAACAAAGGCATATTTAAGTTTACCTCCTACTGCTTGGCCTTCTTCTCTTCTCGTGGTCAGTCCTGGAGTGTGAGCGGTAACCGTTCTCAGATCGGTGCTCACGATTCCCAAAACTTGGGTGTTTTCCATGGACTTTGGACACGTTGGCATTATTGAGATTGGCATTTGTTGAGTTTGGAACGTGCTTTCCTACCGAGTTGTGGTTATGATGGTTGTGGTACACAGAGTTTCCTGCCTGATGGTACATGGTTTTCTCAGTATCGCTTGCAGAGGGAATTGAAGGCCGCTGGACATGTAAGGGACGGTGTGTGGTGTTGATTTGGTGAAAGGAATCTCGTCTGTCACTGCTAATGTGGTTTATATGGTTGCCAAAGAGGGCACCATTCCTCTGTTTTAGGGGAAGAGAAAGAAAAAAATTATATCAGATACCTTAACAGAACATACTCTTGACAGTGACAACTTACTTTTCTCTCCTACATGCATAGAAAAGTAGCAATTCAAGTAACCTGTGATTTTTCTTTCTAATTTTATGATGCTTCAGATGGGATCTCCTGAAGTGACAGGGATGTGATTGTGGTGATAACAATATTGTATTTCAGAGTCAAATCAACAGTATGCTGTGATCATTATTCTTTTCCACCCAAGTAAAAGTGACATATCCAACTTTCTCCACATTTTATTATGCAGGAGAAACCTAAATTCCCATAAATGAACATGCACCAGCTTCCTCAGAAAGAGATGTGTTTGCTTAATTTTTTTGGGAAGGCCTTGGTGGAGTTCTGTGCTGCTCTCCCAGGGCAGGGGTTTGCAGCAGGAGTCACTCAGACAGGATGGAGTGCCATGCAACAGCTTGCAAGCAAATCCCAGGAGGGAACATTCAGCTCCAGTGCTTCCATTCTTTCTTCTCACAGAGGTACAAGAAAGAGTTTCTGTTTATCAGCCCTGGGAGTGTGATGGATGGTGAAAGAGAGGATGAGGTGCTAAGGTATGACTGTGACATGCAGCTGTCTTGGACACCTGACCCAGGTTAGGGAGCCTCCCTGTCTAGCCAGGTGTGGGTCCTGGATGACAGCAGTCTGAGTTGCAGCTCAATCTAGAGAAGACAGGAGGTAATGATGGTTGGCAGAGAAATGCATCTACTGATGGCAGCTGAGGCACTGCGTCCAGTGCCACATCCTCCTTTTTGCAAAGGACAGTAGCAAGCTATGGGGCTTCTGCTATAATTCCTGCAGAAGCATGATTTTACATCTGCTTCTTCTGAAATGCTTGGGAAAAAATAAGTTTTCTTGCTGGCTGACAAATGGTTTGCAGACTGCCTCTGATTATAACACCAAATTTACATGTTCACCACTTAGGACTAAATAGCATAAAGAGCAAACCTATTTTTTTTTCTGATTGATTCTTATTGATATCCCTCATGGGATTGGAAATGGCATTTTATTTAGTTGATTTCTGTGTAGCCTCATGAATTCAGTTTTAAATAAGCAGCTCCGTGTCTGTTGTGGTTTGCTTGCATAGACTTTCATTCTCTCCTTCTTATCTACCACTGCAGAGGTTAAAACCAGTTTCAACCTTGCCTCTATCAAAATTTGAGATGGCAAGGTTCATACCTTTTGATAGGATTTGCTTAAGAAAAAATAAGAATTAATGAGAAAGAATTAGGGGCAGGAGAAGCACCCTGCAGGAATTGCTTCCTAAATTTATGAAGAAATGCAAGTGTCCTGATACTACCATTTTTATAGATTTATACATAAAATATACTTATTTATAAAATATTTCTATTTTCTGATTTGAGGGGTTTAAAAGTATTACTATCTTATTTCATATTGAAGGACAAGGTCATTGTTTACTCTCATATTATACAAAAAACAATTCACATGGTTGTGTTCTGACATTACTTTATAAACATCTTCCTCCTCCTCAGGATTGTTTTCCTCTGGTTCATCATCTTGCAAGTCACAGGAAATAGCTCGGCGTATTTCTGGGCCAATATCATGAAGTGTCCTTAGTCCTGCCTAAATCAATGACAACACCATAATACATTAGGAATGCAAATTCTTTTTCGCTCTTTAATTACTGGTGGTAAAATTATTTTAAAGGACAATTAACAGTTTTTGTATCCTGACATCCACAGAGGATGTATTCTGCTGTAAGTTCCTTTACTATTATTAATGAAAAGTTCATATATTCCAGTACCACCCTGGTAGCACTGGGGTGATCATGTCTTTATTATCACAGTGTAGATTCTGACTAAAACACCACTGATGTTTATGGATCCCTATAGAAGAGAAATTAATCTTATTAAAAAGTGTAAGTAATCAGCAAGAACTATAATAAAATGCATTTCAATGAGATGTATATTTAATGTTCAAAACATGTTTGCAGCCTGTGTCAACAAAGGAAACACAAGGAGATCTTTGCTATAGCAACAGCAATTTTAGCAGAGCTCAGATGGAAAAGAAAGCAGTGAAATAATTCCAGCTCATCTGCACTGCACTGTGATTTGCAGATATTTGGTTTAAAGCTTTAGTTTAGGATAGAAAATCATTGAGTTACAGCAGCAGAGACTCAGTGTACACCAGTTCAGATTCCTCTCAAGTTTTCTACCACAAGCAACATTTAGGAAAAGGGAAAATGCTGACACTGTCCAGGACAAACCTGCACATCAGGGAGGAAAGAGACATCATACCCCACCCCAAGAGCTCAGTGCTTTGTGCAGGCCTTACTTCCAAAAGGAGAAAATGCCTCCTGATTTAATTCTGCCTGCTGTGATCCCAACCAAGAACCACAATCTCGTTCTTCCCAGCAACTTCTTTTATCTCCTCAGGTTCAGAAAAATTCAAGATGTGTGTGTTTAACCCTTTACTACCACTACACTTACACACTACTAAAAATCCTGCACAGCACTTGGCTGAATTTTTGATTATGATCTAAAAACCTGATTTTTTTTTTTTTTAGCATTTTTGAAGGAGATGTGAGGGCTGTTCCAGCACAACACTGACATTGCATGTTACTTGCCCTGGGGTAGCACGAGGATGTGCAGAGAATTTTGTGTTTCAGAGCTGCAGAATGAGCCCAGAGACCCTGGAGGACCCCAAACATAGCAAACATTCAAGCTGTTTCCTCACACCCTCCCAGGAGCACACTCAGAACTGCTCAAAACAGAAACAGCCGCTTTTCTGGGGAGAAAAATGGCATTTATGCAGTGTGGGCAATCAGAACCTGGAAAGGGATGAACCAAAAATCTTTGAACTTTAATGATGTAGATTTACTACAGGCTCCTCTTCAGGTTTCACTTACTCCAGTATTTCCCTTCCTGAAAAAGGTGCCTGACTAATCACATTATCTACATCTATTTGCAAATTCAGTTTTCCTCCTCAGGGATGAACTTTGAGAGTTATGCTATAATTGAACAAGGCTCTAAAAATCATTTACTAGTGAGTTAATATACAATACTCATTTCATGAATACATTGTGCTTTCTCCCACTTCTTATGCTAATTGCATAGTCAGAACCTCAGCAAGGTTGCTAATGTCATCATTTTGCAAGGTGCTAAAGGAAAGCAAAATTAACACTTTAAGGTACACCTATTCGAGTGGAAAACCAGAGGCTTCTATTGGTTTATCAGAGACAAATGCAGAATTTATTTGCTAGAGGACTTTTATTAAATTTTGGTTATTTGACCATTAGCTACCAGAGCCACTTGCATTTCACACTCACTACCTGCTGACTTTAGAGCAAAGAGAACTAAAAGGAACAAAAAACCTCAACTGGCACATGAACACAAAAAGAAACTGAGCTTTGTATGAACAGAATACAATTTGAAAACTGCTAAAATGAGGTAATTACCATCCAGAAAAATACCTGAATAGACCTACACTACAACACTGAACACATAATAATAAGAGACACATAATGAGATCCACTTAATAAGAGACACAGCAAAGTCTTGATTGTCCTGAGTTATTCATGCTGGAGGAGCCCATCTCCCAACTCTGGCTGAGTGTGCTGCTCTACAACTGCCCAAAAGCTCTGAGTTTTCTGCCATCCCAGGCTGCCTTTGAGCTGAGCCCTTCTGTGAACACAGCACTGTCAGAGAGCAGCACCAGATAAAATTTAACTCTGACAAAATCTACTAGCTCAAACTCCTGTCTGCTAAATTGTGACAAAGCCCCACAAATATATGCCTGGAAGCTGAGAAAAGCCACGTGTTTGACAGCAACACACTGAATGGTAATTTAATTTTGATTACATTTCCAGCTGCCTTCTGGCTTACTTCTTGGTGAATTACCTCTCTCTCTAGAGAAAGCAGGCAGCCTTTATCATCTCATCTCTCTCCAGTAATATTCATTTCCAAGTAACAGACCTCTTGCATTTACACAGTCGGCAGTGGAAGAAAGAAACCTGGATCACCGTATGCAAAGGTATATCTTTATTAAACTAAACCCAGCACATTTATTCACTCACAGCCAGCACTGAGGCTCTCAAGCAACACCAATCTACAGAATTGAAATATTCCTCAATTTATTTGCTCTAATGAATGACCTACAATGGTTTTGTGAACTCTCTCCTGAAAATGACTACTCCCACTTTCTGTCTCATCTTACCTGGTGCAATCCAACAGCATCATAAGTAATCTAACATTTTATGGGGAGCACCACATCATGATACAAATGCTCATGCTGATCTCACACTGATAGGACAATTCTTCATTAGATCAGTCAGCTAAAGTGGAACTGATCTAAAACCACAGGAATTGGTACTTTTATGTCAGTAGGAAAATCCCTTTTTGAACCTTAATGAACACTTAATGAACACTTAATGTCTTCTGCAAAGACTGAGGCAGCATGGACTGATAAAACATTTGACTTTACCTTCAAGCACTTCAAAACAAAAATCTCAAAAACAAGAGTGCACAAAAATATCAAACCAACCTTCCCCACCCCTCATCTTTGGTTTACAGGGAAGAAGTGTCCTTCAGATACACATTCCCTACATAATATTTCACATTTTAGTCTACCCAGCATGAACCCTGGTGACAATGTAACACACAGGAGAGCAATGGCAGCGGTCCATGTCCTCCATTTGTGAGGTTTTAAAAACTGCTACATTTAAATCAGAGATAAAAACAAAAGCTGAGCAGATGGGGCCTTTCAAAAAAGAGAGCCTGGATAGTAAATTGTCTACCCTTGCTAGAGGTGTGCTTGTTTCTTTTTCACTAGGACTGCTAAAGTTCTTAGGAAGTGGTTATTACCCTACACAGAACTTCCTAAAACTTTTATTACATACAGAGATTCAAGATGTGCCACATTCCTGAAGCATCATGTTATAATGACTTCTTAAAAAAATCAAATTTGAGTGTTATAGAGGGATTGCTTCCTCACAGTCCTTGAGCATGGCCCTAACTCTACAGATTTCACTAGAAGTTTGCAAAAGAAGTTGTTTCTTGTTCAGACACATGGTTTATTCAAAATTTAATTTTTGTTTCCTTCCTTGCTTCATCTTTTCTCCTTGTAGGTGAGGGAAAGATAAGAAGTATCGGTCCAAAGGTTATTCAGCAAAGCAGTGACACATAGAGTGCTGAACAACATAATTACATGAGAAACCCAAGCATGTCTTTAATTAGGCTTTCCCATAAATGCCCAGAATGACTGCAGATGAACAGGATAATTCTGTGCAGCTGTGCTGTGGAGGAACAACAGCACTTGCAATGTTTTCTGGATGGCACAAGGCACTGATAAACCAGTGCTGGGTCCTAAATACCATCTCAAGAGACAATGACTGATGCCCCTGTCTCTGACACACCATTGAGATGACACAGATGTGTTTTCAAAAGCAGAAATAACAGAAATGTAGGAGTTCCTCATCCTCAGTGAGAAAAGACATCATATGACCAATAACTACCCCTAGACAGGTTATTTAGAGATATGCCTTAAGAGACTTGAAAGGCACCTCACACCAAACCATCAAAACATTTGGAAGTTAAACATGTAAACATTTTGAGAAGACTGCTTTTAAAAAATGCCAGATTTTAAATCCACTTCCCACATCTACAGTATGCATAAAAGAGTAACACCATTTTAAATACATGTCTTATATTAAGAAATCTGTGTCTAATGCAAGACTCCAGTCGTTACTTTCAGAAGAAAAAACCTCAAATGCTTATAAATAGTGGAACTACAAAAAATCCTTTTCCCTGTACCTAAATTCAGACCACAATAATTTTAAGATATGGTCTAACCTACATATAGATGCAGTTTAAGCTTAGTTTAAGAAGTGCAAGCTCACTACCCTTATTTAAATAATATCATTGTTACCTACACTATTTCTAGTGCTTATTCTTTTGAGCTGTCCTAGAGTGGTACCAGGAACTGGAATACACTGGCAAACTGTGTTTCATAGACTTTAGAGCAATGATGTATATTTATGCATATTGCTATATAAATTCACTAGAACTGGAAAAAAGTACAAACATGAATACTAAATGCTTAGGCTTTCAGAGCTTCATAATCCTGGAAGCCTGGAATGATGCTAAAAACATTCCTGTAAACCATTAGATTTATAGGTAAAGAACATGTTTTTACTATCTGCTTATTTTAGAGCAAAGAAAACTACAATGAATAAAAAACCTCAGATATACACTGACACTTTAACATAAAAATAAGGTTTTTTAAATGAGGTTAGTGAGAACAGAATACAATGACAGAACTACTTTAAAAAGGAAATAAGCATGCAGAAAAATAGCTGAATGACCTACACTGTAGCAGTGGACATAGGAGACATAGTGGTCAAGCCTTGATTGCCCAGAGTTCTCCATCCTGGCAGAGCTGCTCCCAGCACTGCAGCTGCACAAAGGCTGCCAGAGCTGAGCCCTTCTGGGGGCACCACGGGGACATCAGAGCACAATTAAATGGGACTTGAGCAACAAATTAACCCCTCAGCTGATGCCTACCAGAGGGTTTGGCTTTTTCCTTTTTCTATCACCGTTTACTGCAGGGTTAATAGTAGTTGTAACATTTGCAGAGAGAAGAAAGCATAATTAGTTTAATCTGAAGCATGTTTCCAAAATCAGGCTCAGGTCAATAAATCAGTGCTTTTATGTACCTGGGATGTGAAAGAAAATATCCTTTAACTTTTATTTGTGTGCATTAGCAAAGAGGGCTACACATAAATAAACGTGAAATATAGATGTGTTACATATATAACACATCCATATACACATGTTACAGTAAGTGTTTTCCATAGGAAAAATAGTATAGAATTAGTTAATTCCCTCTCTGTGCTAGATGAAAGTAATTAAAATTGTTCATGCTTCACTAAACATCTATTTTACTAGCAATGTGACCACTGTTTGGCTCAATACAAGTTTCCATCATTACACAAAGACATCCCTTTCTGACCCAGAAAATATATTAGTGGTCACTGCACAAGTATCAGTCAATAGCACAAGAAAGGCAGTGGAAACCCTTTTTGTTGGTGACCTCAGGGCATGTGTAACACCACAAAAATGGCATAAACAGGTGACTCAAACTGATCACCCATCATTTCAGAACCTCTTGTTCTCTGGCCTTCATAAGGACATGAATTCCCCTGGGTCTGCAGAACACAAACTGTGGGGTTCCAAGGGATGCTGGAACCCCAGCAGCTCTGAAGATGGGTTTGGTGACAATATGCAAGTTTGAACAAACTGCTGCTGGTTTTCATCTGAAGCGTGAGGAGGAATTTGAAACTTCATAGCAGAAGGACTTCCTTGACTTAACAGCAAGAGCAGATAATCATCCCCTCCGCACTTTCTAGGCTGCTGCCTCCCCTCTGCCATACCCAAACAGCAGCCTGGGTTAGGCTGACAGCCAGTGCCACACCCTTGAGGAAAACCTGAGCTCTACAGGATAAAAATCACCTTGAATGAAGTCACTGTGGAGTCAGAAGAGGAATCCCTGCCTGCTGCATGCTCTGGCATACACAAAGCAAATCCAGTTCTGTAGGGAGCTCTGCTCTCATTTTCTAATTCAATCCAAACTTCCACTCTTTCTTCTCCTGCACCAAACACAGCTCAAATCCAGCATCAGAAGAAGCTCCTTTCTTTCTTTCTTGGAGTTGGGTGGAGGTTCTGGCCCCCAAACATGAGGGAGCTGCCAGGGACATTCTTGTGACACAGTTCACAAGTTTTGGGTTCATATAACCAAACAAAACTCAGGCAAAGGATGCAAGTTTCAGTTCCATGTGTTAAAATGCCTAAGCCTTAATGACATAAAACCCCTATTCTGTATATTCTAGTGTTCAATCACTCTAAAATGAAATGCTCTGAGTGTCTCTCTGAAGATACCTTCTAAGAACAGTATTTTCCCATGCTCCTTGGTCATTCTTCCTTCTTGAGTGCACAGACTGGACCTTTAGCTAAGTCATGTGGCCTCCAAGGGAAGATTTATTCCCACACCTGGTGAAACAGAACTTATTAAAACAACTACTATAGGCCACCAGAAAGCCTGACTGGACTTTCTGAGCTCACAGAATTTTACTCTGTGTTATGCAATTCTCTCAAGCTAACTAAAGACAGTGTGGATGGCTCCCTGTCTTTCATACTACACTTTTTCTAGAAGTGTTTTTCTTGCTGCAAATGTTATTTTTATGACCTTGAACTCTAGTTGTAATGCTGTGGAGATTTTGTTTTGCAGTCTTAAGAACCCTTTTTATCTTGCATGTAAAGTTATTATTCTGCTTTTCTGCCTATATTCATATAAGTCATTCTATCAGAGACAGCAGCATAAGTACATGTTTTTGAAAGTTTCAGCTAAAAGCAAGGCATCCAATTTAATATCCTAGATTACAACTAAAGGACTAGTTTAAAAAAACCCAAAAGTGAAATTCCTTTTGAAAAACAGGACCTTAGGCCATTTGACATTTACAGGGTTTTCCTTCAATATCTTCAAAAGTACTGAATGAAATTATTGCAAAAACCCAGCCTCCTGAGCATGAGGAATAAAAGAGGGCAAAGAAATTATCTATGTTTTAAAAAGGCTGTTTCAGTCTCATAAAACAGGAAAAATGGCAACGTCTATTAATGTTTTCCCCAACAGCTGTTCTTTGAACTAAAACACAATGGATTCTGTCACCAGGAGCCTTCTTCTCATGGGAGCTGTTTACTCT
>NW_005054339.1:3607410-3610187 GCF_000277835.1 Geospiza fortis | reverse complement strand
AGCAGGATTATAAATCTGTATCTCACCTCTTGCTTCACGCAGAGGTTAGGAAGGGACTGTAAATAGCTGAAGAGAATGGCAGGTTGTTTTCTTCCTCTCTTGCAAGAGATAGGAGATAAGGAAAGCCGGGCTAGATAATGCAGGAACTGCAGGGTTTATTAGATCCTTAAGAACCATGTTCTTCACTAATTAACCAGTTCATTCACCCCAAGAGAAAGTTACAGGTATCAGAGAAAGTGCAAGAGCGTTTATGGCTCCTATGGCTTTTGACACAAATTGGAACAGGTGACATTGCTTTTATCTGCTGGTTTGCTTAAGGATTTTGCAGCATGATATCCAGCTCTGTTTTAAAGCTGTATCCTCACATAAGTAATTATTCTAACAAGCACAGCATTAGGACTTTGAATTTGGCATGCTGCAGCTTCCAGTTAAAATTATATTATTCATTTATACGCCTGACTGGGCTTTTTGTTCTAACCACAGGTTTCAGGTCTCTTTGAAACAGTGTTTCCATTTTTATTTGGTCAATCAAGTTGAGTTCCTACTGATTTGTTAGAAAGACAAAAGCAGAAAAGAGGAAGATGAGAAAAAAGGAAGCAATAATCTTCCCACCTACTGGCTTGGGTCATTTCAATACCATTGTTTTAATCAGAAAAAAAAAGCTCCATGCCTCAAATCTCATAGGTCTTTGCAGACTTCTAGTAGAGATTCATGGTAATTTTTTTAATTGAAAAATATTTGCCTAATGAGAGAGGAAGAGCTGAGTCTTTCCAGTTCCATCTTGCCCTCAGTCATTGAACAAGAAGCAGAGTCTGATAACAAACAAGAGAGCACACTCACATTTGAGAGCTCAGTGGTTCTCTCTACACTGTTATGTGTGCAATTCCAAAAACACAAATGGAAACCTGCAATACTGAGGCTCAAAACCAACTTTGACCTCCTTATGCTCAAATGCTTCTGCAATAAAGTCTGAAAAGTCCTGCCTAAAAATCCATCATCTTTGCCCTCTCAACTGTTTACAGCCTTTTTATCAGTTCCATTACCAATAATTTTCTCTTCTCTAATGTATGCAAATACAGTTCCTAAGGCCCTGCCAAGCCATGTGGGCACAAACCCATAGCAAGGACTGTGATGAATCTTCCCCTGCTTGTTGCATCTCTTACACTTGTGGTGATTTGGAGCACAATGGCAGTCAGAGCTGCCAGCAGAGACTTTCTTAGGAAATGGGAATGAAACACATCACTCACTTAACACAGCAAAGATCATTTTGCTAAACTTAAGTACAAACCAACAGGGTTTTAACAAACAGTATCTGAATCAAGTTAACACAGTTCTCCTCATTTAGGAAGGGATTTTCTAAACATAGTCCTAAATTTTGGCATCAGAATAAAAAAAACTATCAGAAACAAATATATTTATCGTTTGTAGCAAACTGCTAATCATTAACTGAAATTCACAAAGTCCCAATCCAATAAAAAGGGTGCAGTGTATGATGTCTGGAATTATTTGAGAACAGCTTTCCATTTGCCTGTTTCAAAGTTCATTCTACAAAGGTACCAGTGGAAAGAAGTTGTCAGAATTTGCTCTTTAGATCACATGTACTCTATGGACTGCTTGCTGCAGGCCTGTTGAGAGACAGAAGGCCAAATCTATTGTCCTTGTTTCCATGTGATAGCTTGTTTTAAGAGATAGAAGTGTGTGACATTAATGCAGTATGTTAATACTTCCTATGATATAAATTCATGGATGAAAAATTCAGAATTTGCAAATAATAAAAAAAATAGGAAGATAATTAACCACATCATAAGTGGAAAAGAAAAAGAAAAATGAGAATTAAGAAAAATGGTACTGTTTAAAAACCTAATTACTATGAGGTAATGCACAGTAGGAAGTTCCCTGAGAATTGGCTTGTAGCATTTCAGGTACACAAGGAATTGAACAGTTAAAGCAAAATCAAGAACATAAATGATAGCTCAGGGCTTCATTTATCCAATATGCAATCAGCAACTTTAGACTGTGTTTTACCTGCCAGACTTGCTAAGAAATTTCAAAACTATTGCTACTGTTTGAGTAATCCATAGAGAATAAGTTTTTGCACTTACCTTGTTATAGACAGAACAGCAGGATTAGCTTTTACTTTTCTGATGAATAAGGGCCAAAAGAGTCCCAGCTAAATAAAATCCTGGCAGCACTGCACAATCATCAATATGCATCTACCTGCTATTGCAAGTAAGCTCACAAAATGGTTAGTTAAAAACATAAAACAATCACCTGCAGGGCAATGGTGGTGTTCTTCGCAGGATATTTCCCCACCAGTCCTTGTTCTTTGCGTTTCTTGAATTTCCTAAAGTAGTCCTGTATCAGGAAGGTGGCATAGAACTTCCCCACGGTTACCTCATCATCTAAATGAACAGACCAGACAGATCTCTCCCAAGTCAGCACATTTATCAATAGCCTGTACACTCACATCTGATTTGGGGGGAAATGTGATGGGTGCAACAGGTACTATGCTTCCCACAATGGAGCCTGGCAGGGGCTCAAAAGCAATGTTTCAGCAAGCAGCTTTGTTCAGTCAGTTAAGTGAACTCATCCTAATAAAAGAGAAAATCCAATACTTTACCAAGACTTGTGTACTTCTAAGTTTCTACCAAAAACATAAACATGTTTGTATATACATAGAAGCTGGAGTACTGGCTTTAGTTACTTAGAGTAAATAGATTTAATAAACTCTACTACATCTGACACGCATTGATGTTCATAAGAGTGACTCTGCCTTT
>NW_005054339.1:3604381-3607400 GCF_000277835.1 Geospiza fortis | reverse complement strand
TGAACCAAATTCGCTTGTCCGTGTATGTATTGTGTTAGTTCTGTAATGCTGAAAGGAAAGAAAACAACTTCCATCAGTGAATTTTGTACAATTCAATCAACAGGCAAACAGTCAGGGCAGTAAACATAGCATTTTTACAGAGTCACTGTTGTGAACAAAATCCAAATTTGAAAGTTTCCAAAGGCAGGTGCCTTGTGAGGACACCAAAATCTCCTGGTTCATGGCACGTTGAGAATTAATGGGGCTGTTCATGAGTCCATTGTATCATTCAGCTGGGCAAGTTTGATCTCTCAGTGACTAATGCTTGCCAGAAAACTAGAAATAGTTTTCTATTCAAAAACATTGCTTTTGTTGTCACACACTTTTTTTTCCCTAGAGTTATCTGACATGAAGTTCCATTTCCCTTCCTGCTGTACTGTTCAATCTCCCCATGGTTTTCAGTAACAGATGTAGATTTTGGCAACAGGATTTCTGGTTCCTGCAGCACATAAAGAGGGGCTGGTGTGGTTTAGGCATCAATGTTTTTCTGTCCAGTCATGGCTTGACTGAGCTGAAAATCTAACAAGCCCAGACACATTTTAACACATGTCTATTAGAAATTTAACTACAGTGAAAATGCACCCACAATGTCTTCTCTCAGCAGTTTGTATTTAAATATATCAAAACAAAAATAGTTATAACAATTGCTTCAGAAGATACTGGTTGGGAGACCAGTCTGTTGCAGGAAGTACCTTAGCATATCAAAGAGCCTGCTCTGCCAAACTCTGACAAACCCTCAAGGGTCAGAGCCCCCCAGTTCCTGCCAGGAAAGGAGGAACTAACAAGAAATATTAAAAATATCTCACAAGAAAAGCTCACCAGTCTATGGATTCCATCTCAGTGATAAAAAGCTTCTTCACTGACTCCATGAATCTCATTAATAAACTTTTTGTGAACATTTGCTTTGATGTTCACCTATAATCTACCTTTGCAGGTCTTCAGGACACTAATGGAGCATTGTTTTAGGATGAGATCTCTTACACAGCATGTTATGCAAACTTGCTCTCCCTGCTTTAGATAAATCCACTGATCTGCAGCATAGCTCTGGTTTAACTCCCCAGATAAGCCTTTCCCCATCCCTCAGACTATTTCATTCCACGTACCTGAACAGAACTTTTAAGGAAGTGAGTTAGCAAATGGCTCCCTGAAAGAACAGGCACACAGAAGTGGCAGACTGGCTGTGACACACACTGCTGTGGTGGCACTCAGCACGGTCACATCAGGCCACCACACTGCCCCGCCACTGACTGTGCCTGGGGTGACACCACCTGGGACACACCAGGGGCAGAAATGAAGGGCCCTTACTGGTCACTCTGAACATGCACCAGTTGTTCATAAGCACATCAGACAAAGGCACTGCCAGTTTGCTGGACTGTGCCAAAGGCTGGCTGTGTCCCCACGGTGCTTGTCCATGTCACAGGCACAGCCAGGGGGACTGCAGACATGAGCACACAGGAGCTGCTGCCTGGCCAAGGGGAGCCATCCCTGGCTCTCTTTTCTGGGTCACACACATATAGCCAGGTACAGACAGCTATAGGAAGGCAGCTAAGCATAACTGACCACAGAGCAGACAGATCACTAATTACAATTAGTGACAGCAATAGCAATCATTTCAAAAGGAAGCTCTTGGAAGAGGCAAAAGGTACTAGGAAGCATTAAATGGATTTGCAGGTGGAAACTGGGAAGTTTAGAGAATATAGGTGAGTCCTTAGTGAGTTTTATGTATTTCTCTTGCTCTCTAGTGTCATTCATTCACCAAACATTTGACTGACATTCTATGTTTTTGCAAAGCAGTTTTACCTTTCTGTACTGAAAATGTGTTGCTAACTATTAACAGTCTCACTGAGTCATAATAAGTTATTTAATCAGTACTAAGAATTTACTGTTTATCTCCAGTGCATCTACTTATAATCCAAGGGGGGAAAACATCGACTACACGGATTATTTTCATTCTGCTCTGCAAATACGTGTTCTGGAGACATGGCCATGACACACAAAGGACCCAGCATTCAGTAATATCAGCACAAGTATTACTGGAGCAAACTGCTGTAAACTGCACCTCTCAATAATTTTAACATATTGAATTTGAATGGTTTTTTGATTCATACTGAAGAGAATTTTCCATCTCTTGGGAAATTGTTATTATCAGCTGTCACTGGTGTTAATTCATAGATAATTTTCCATTGAATATTAAACATCAAAACTAATTTCTACTGTTAACTAAGCTATTTTACTCTCCTATGGCATATGAATGTAAAATAGCTGTATTCCTCTTTTTTTCTAGATGGTTTACAATATTTTCAATTTTCAGGTAAATCATAACAAGGTCTACAGAGGAACAAAGTAAACTGGAATTGAAAACTCATAAATCTGCAGGAATTCCCAACACATTCCCATTTATACTGGGTTGCCAAAGCCATCCTATTTCCTATCAATTGAGCACATACAGGTTTTCAGCCTTTCAGCTACACTGAAGAGCTACATTTGCAGAATAAACATTTAGCAATGAATTTTAGTATAGCTGAAAATAAATACACAGCTTATACTCAGCAATGAAATGAAGCTGAAGTTAAGAGTGAATCACTAGGTGGGATTAGTTCTAGGAATGTCATCTGTACAGGTTCTTTGTCAGATTGATTTAGGCAGGCAGAGCTCGCTATTCTGAAGCATGCGTCTCTATTTCAATAAAAATGTAGGGGAATAAAGTTGGCAAGAGGCAACACTAATTCCATGCCACCACCCTAAAACAGAATTGCTTCAGAATATTCGGAAAGACTCATAGTTGAAAGGAACAGAGGCTGCAGAAAAAGCTCAAGCACAGAGTTACAACAATAACAAAGCGATTCATCTATGCCATGCAAGCACTTAGGTGTAAGGCTAAAAACAACAGAGTAGAACACAAAAGTTGTTTTAAATGTGCAGTATCAGTTCCCCTTTGTAGAGTCAATTTAGCCAGATTTTTGGCTTCATCCCCAGTATT
>NW_005054339.1:3591367-3604371 GCF_000277835.1 Geospiza fortis | reverse complement strand
GGCCCCCCCCAGCCACAGAGCTGCTCCTGCTGAGTGATGCCAAGAGCAGTGCAGGCTGTGCTCCTGGCAATGAGCATCCCCTTCCAGGGCCATCCCCTTCCAGGGCCAGGGGCTGGGGTCTGAGCAGCCCTGGGAGCTGCCATAAGCTGTGAAGATACAATAAACTTCAAGAAACACCAGGGGATTACACTGGATTTGAGGATTGGATGTCTGGATAAATATACCCTGGGTATGAGTGACAGTGAGACAGATCCTGCACCTTTAAAACTTGAAAAAGCAAGTAGAAAACAGTCACCTAAACCTACACTACAGCAAATTAATAAAAATGTATATATTGAAAAAGGCTAAATATATATATCAGAATATATATATTTGCAAAGAGAGATATTGACATGGCATTTTATGGCACGTAAGAACATTTACTAAATGTGCCTTGTAGTTCTCACGAATGTTTGGTGTCATTAGAATTCAGATATCTCTTTAAATGGGCCTCATTCATATCTCAGTCTTATCAGCATAAATCTGAACCATTGCCATCACCTATGG
Source organism: Geospiza fortis (assembly GCF_000277835.1). Lineage (NCBI taxonomy): Eukaryota > Metazoa > Chordata > Aves > Passeriformes > Thraupidae > Geospiza > Geospiza fortis. Next base: position 3,603,825 of record NW_005054339.1, on the reverse strand, counting down.
AATGGCTCTGGTTTAAACTACTGTAACTGAGATAATTTAGCTTCTTGCTTTATTAATTAAGCAAAAAAAATTTTAAGCTGGCAATTAATTCTTTTTCCTCCCAGCAGTATTCAACATATACAAGCAAATAAGCTATAATGTAGCATAGAACAAAACATGATGTTTTGCTCAATGCATTGAAATCAAGCTAGTTTATTTTGCTGAATAATTTGAAATCAAGACTATATTTAGGTCTAATAAGGTATTTTTTTCAAGCAAGAAAATAAGCATAACATTTTCCTTTCTCACTTTGATCTAAGTTTCACTTATCAATCCTCTATACATCGCCTATTGCAATAGACATCATTGTCTCAATATTTATTTTGCTATTTTTTGCTGTCCTTAATCCCATTATAATTGCAAAATTCAGCAGTTTTATTCCATTGGTTCCTGACACTCTAGAAGGACCAACAAGCACAGAGAACAGCACACGGCAGAGTTTATGGGACTGACCGCCAGCAGGAGGGACAACTTGGTCAAGCAATTTCATGCTCGTTTTCTTCCATATTTTCTTGATGACTGCTCTAAGTTCTTCATTGGCTTGCTCCAGGTTACCTGTGGCAAGGAAATGGCAAAACAGAGGATGGTAATTATGGTTATCACCTGCAGTGAATGATCCTTTGGATATTAGGTATATACAATTAAAGACTGTGATAGAGATCCTTTGGGGCAAGCCCATGCTATGTGATGTAGCAGACAATGCCACAACTAAAGAGAAAAAAGGGCATAAGACAGCAAATTCCTGGTGCTTTCAAACCCAGCTCTGGAGCAGTGCAGAGATCAAAGATGAGTTCCAAACTTTGGCCTCACTCTGTCACTCCTCCTGCTCAAATTGTCCAGAAAGTGATGACGTTTTCCTTACAAGCCACTTCTTCCTTGAAGCAAAGCTGAGCCTTTATTTACTTAATCACAGTAATTACTCAGTTGTACAGGTTTGAATGTTCAAACTGAGTAATGCGCAGTATTTCATCTCTTGCATTGCTCACATAGCAATGCCTGAGGAGCATTAATCTAAGTTTGTTATTGCCAGCAGAACCCAAAACTGAAAGCAGTAAAAGATGGCCAAAAAAAATTGAAAAATGTGTAGAAGTAGAAAGATCTTGAAACATCCCACTACCTTTAAAAGCCTTTCCCTCTTTAATGTAAATGAGAGAAATCTATTCAACCCAGTCAGAACTGGCCTCAACCACAGTGGGAATGTTGCTCTCAAGTGTGCAAAAGTTGCACCACTGTGGGATCCAAGGCACTGAGCTAAAAGGTGGTGAGAAAGGAGCACCCTATTTGGGCAGGAAGGGAAATTCATTCCGTTCTTGCAGTAGAACTCCTGCTATGCCAGTGCTGCACATTTTCATCTGACCAGATGGAAACATAGAATAATTTCTGAGATATCTTGGGCTCTGGCCTCACCATCCCTTTCCTTCATTTGCAAGCAAATCATTCCTACCAACAGTGAATACAATCCATGAGCCAAAACCAGATCCAGTGAGACCAAGGCAGCCCTACTCACATCCAACAAAAGAAATAAATTGTAACTTTTCCTCACTGTGCTTTCTGACAAGGGCAGTGAAGGCTTTACCATGAAGAACCTTACCTTCTGTTTTTATCTTTAGAGCAGTCCTAACCAAAGCAAATAAAGTAGCATTGAACATGACAGTCCCATCACTGTTCAGTGGCATATTCATGGCTACTAACCTCTGAAAATGAGAAAAGGAAAACAAATGTTGATGCTGTTTTCTTTGGAAAAAAAAAAAACAAAACAAACTCCTGTAATGTTAATTTTTGAAAAGCTGATCTATTCAAAGAATAGTATTACTGAGAGCAATATAAATTATGTAAGTTCTTCAAAACAAAGTTGAGTTTTCCATCCTACCTGTGTATAATATGCAGTAGTTAAGAACAATATTGGGTTTTTTTTTTATTTTAATGACATGTATGCTTATACATGTTAAAACTGTACAGAAGATTTCTTGAGCTATTTAATGAGCTAACTTTCCAACACTGAAGCCCAGTTTTTGACTGAGTCCCACTGTGCCAGTACCAAGGACAAAAGCAGTTATTTGAGGGCACCCACTCCAGCTGCAGTCGTGTCCCAGGCTCCCCAGCGGTTCCTCATGCTCCATAAAGAACCAGAGCACCAGGTCTGAACTGTCCCAGCCCATTCATTCCTCACTGATCCTATGCCAACTTATGCCAGCTACTCAGAACTGCTGTGAAAGGGGCTTTTCTCTTTGGGTCAGTCCATCCTTGCACCAGAGTTCTTCTAGAGTAGCATTGCTGTGACCCTGACTGCCAAAAGGACACAATTTCAGCTATCAAAATCTTTTCCTAATGTGGATTTTCTTCTATTCTAGTTTAAAAGCATTGCTCAATGAATAATTGATGTTAGCATATAAACAGATAGAGGTTTGCTTTAAGTATGCCTTGTGACATTGAATTCCAGCCCAGAGGTGTACATGTCAACTTTACCTATTTGTAAAACAGATATACAAGGAATCCAAATGACAGCACTTTGTATCAATCCTTCAGCTAAGAGATTTGATCTTATTCCCAATGAAATTGCTAAAATCTCAATATCCATAATTCTGAAGCCATCAAATAATGTAATAATCATTCAGCTCCTTTGTATTGCTTTTCAACTTTTACATTAAAATGCCACTAATCCTTATCAAAATTACACATTTTGCCTGAAAGATTCTATATAATTTTAAATTCCCATTAATTTTCTCTCTTCTCACATGCTTCTACATATTGTTACACACTGTTATTCACTCCTGGCTGGTCTATGATGTTGCAGTCAGACAGAACCAGGTGGAACCCACCTTGCAGGCCACTCGGTGAGGGCATAACTTGCCAAAACCAAGCGGTGGCTGAATCCTTCTCAGCAATGTCACCACATCAAGGTGCTTTATCCTTCCCCTAGAACAACACACACCAGTGAACAAACATCCACTCCCAAAATATACACCCTGCTCTGCTTGTTTTTACCAAATCAATTATGTCAGAGAAATGATCTAACTTACTTTGCTTCAGGGTCATATTCTGACCATATTCTTTTGAATTCATCCAAATGATGGGGGCCCAGAATAGACCAGTCACGTGTCAAATAATCAAAATTATCCATAATGACAGCCACAAATAAGTTTATAATCTAAAAAAATAAAAAAAGTAACTAAGAATGATCTTCAATTATTATTTTGAATTTTTATCAATTTAATATGTAGTAGCTCAAGAACTCAAGTAAATCAATAGTTTTTGGCAAATATCATCAAATATCACTGAAAATATTTGCATTTAATTAAATAGAAGTCTATCAAATAATGACATTACAAGAACATGGTATTTTAGAGTACTCAATTTTTTGACATAGTCTACAACACAGTTTTGTTTCTCTTCCTTGATTTACCAGATCCCACTATATCAAACTGAAGAATGGATCCAATGCACACATTATGACACAGCTTGTATCTCAGGAATAGGATTCAATTTCATGACAATAAATTTTGTTAACACAGAAAGTGATACAGAGCCACAGAACATATGTTTACATCAGTTCACAGAATTCTGTTGGACCACTCTCCTTTTGCAAGGAAACAATTACTGTGAATAGAACAAATCAATCAGCTTATACCAGACAGCTGCAATGAAGAAAAACATATTTCAATGATTATTTCATAGCAAATAACCCATTTTTGCCACAGATTAGGGTGAAAGGTTATTGTTCACTTCTCATGTGCCACACCTGAGGATACTTGTAGAGATGCAAATCCAAATTCTGCTAAGTTTAAACAAAACAAACAGCATTACTGCTCAGTCATGGGAATTGCAGCTCCATTATCAATGAATATTTAATGGTACCATTGAGAAATGCATGAAATAACAGCTATGAAAAGGCTGCTAACTTAGTTTACTCAGCCAACTATCCTGCACACGTGTGCAGTCAGAAGAAACCCTCACACATGGGAATTTAGAATCATAGAATAGTTTGGTTGGTAAGGACCTCTAAAGGTCATCTACACCAATTCCCTGCATTCAGCTGGATCAGGCTGCTCAGGGCTCTGTCCAACCAAACTTTGGATTTTCCTAAGGATGGGGGTCATCTACCACCCCTCTGGGCAACCTGTGCCATTGTTTCACCACTCTCACTGTAAAAAATTGGTAGAAAATATAGTATTTAAGACTCTGTATGAGAAAACATAACCTTGCCAAAATATTTTGGATATGAGATTTTCAGTCATATTCTCAACACTCTACTCTTCATTCAGAAGAAACCAAAATGCCAAAGCTCATTGCTGTAATAAGCACAAGCTAAACTCACCAAAAATGCACAGAGCATGTAAAAACTGATAAAATAAATGATGGCAAAATTGCTTCCACATGTGTATTCTTCCCCAGGATTATAATCAGATTCGGGATCACAGCGCTTTCCAGGCAAACACGCCAGCATGATTTCCTGCCAGGCTTCTCCAGTTGCACACCTTCACAACAGCACAAAGATAAATTCAGCATTATTTGATCAAGATGGATTAAAAATGAATTCATTTGTTACATTCTGTACACATGTATACAAGCACAAATGTGAAGACAGACTACAAACATTTCAAAGGGACTAATTAAAGAAAACTGTAGAGCAAGTTTTAGAACTGACAAGCATAATCTGACATTGCAGGCACATTTTATAACATGTACTAACGTACCAAGGCTTGCATATAAAAACTGTAACCCCAAACTGTGATTTACAAGTTAAATACTTATTGCAGTGGAGTTACTGTGTACAAAAGCAGTGTTGTCTGTGAAAATCAGTCATAAAATTTCAAAGTACATACTTGTAAAAGATGAACTTTCCCCTGTGTTTGAAGAAATGCCTCTCTCTAATTTCTGCTATTGCTTTTTTTTCACAGTTGCATAAAGCCTGTGTGCAGGCCCACAATTTCAAATTTTTAAATGACAATTACATAATTATGACATCTTTAGCTGTGTTCATTACCTGGCGTCAAAGGCATAAAATGACTTAGATCTCAGTGGGTGATGCCTTTGGTGCCAGGAATGTCCTGCCAGTTCTTCCAGACAGATGAGTAACAATGCACAGGAGCTGAATTACAGAATCTCAGGCAAGAGACAGCTCAAGGCTGTCACCTTTAGAGGCATCCCTGTCCCATGCCATTCTCTCCTTGCTCCAGGACATTTTAAAACACTCCTGGCAAATGTTTGCCTTCTTCTTAAATTCTCCAGAAATGGAAATCTCACAATCTGCCCCCGTCACCATGAAGATTTAGCTGCCTTCACCATCAGGAAGCTTCTCCTATGGCTCATCTGGTATTTCCCTTCTGCAAGTTACACCCCCTTCAGCAAATGTAAAGAACAGTTTATTTCTTTATGTTTGCAATGACTTTTCATTTCTTCAAATTATCACACAAGTTGCACTTCTAAAGATGCCACCAGCAAGGGCAGAGCCATTTCCAGCTTTGCCCATGCTCAGACATCAGGTTGATGTCTGGGTGTAGGTTTGGGCTGTGCCTGAATGCTGCTCAAAGGAGTTTCACAGGGGCTGGGAGGAGTTCAGCTCTGTATCTCCTCCTCTGTGCCAAAGGACACTCAGCACACAGCCACAAACAGGAGGGGATTGTTGAGCTGAACAGATTCTCACTTGCAAACACATTTTGCACATTTTTCATAGATCAGTGAAATGGGATGCACTGAGTGAGAGTTAAGGTTTGCTCACCTGAAGAGGAGCAGCACAGCTTGGGGGAAAGTCTGAAAATTGTTGTTTCTGTTTATTTGATTGTTGTCCCTCATGGCCACTTTTCCAAATACCTACAATAAACCAGAATTTTGACTTTCATTCCAGTGACCTGTGCTGTCGAGGCTGTAGGCCTTGCAGTCTAAACTTCCTTCAGGATGCATGAAATTTCACAAAAACACTTTCATCACACTTTAGATTTTTCATTATATATATATATAAGTGCAGTAAATATATCACATAAACAAGGGGGAAAAAAAGCAGCACACCAAGTTCCTCTCTTGTGTCTTTTGGAATTTTCTGATCAAGAAAATCAAGAGCCAAATAAAGATTTTTCCATTACTCTGAAAGCTCTGCCTTATACATAGCACCACTATCAGAGCAACGTTTCAATAAGCAACTTAAGAAACAAGTCTTAGACAGATCTGTGCTGTTGTTTAGTGCTAAAAAAATCTTTAATTACCTGCATTCCAATGACAGCATAGATGAAGAACAGCATGGCTATCAGAAGGGCAACGTAAGGCAGGGCCTAGAAAGGGACAGGTGCATTGTCTTTTAATAATCTCACACCATCATTTCTATTTCAACTTGCAAAAGTAATTTCTCTGTTCAACACAGATTTTTCCAAGGTTTTTCTTCCTATGCAAGTGCTTGAAATGTAATTACCTGTCACTCTTAATACTTTGCTGCATGCAATATATACCAGCTTCATTGTATTTTAAATTACTTCTGCCAGCAATCCAGAGGTTAGGATCATCTTTAGTGTTTTTTATTTTAGTTTTATTACTGCTTCTGACAACACAAAGATACTTTGTTCTATACAGTTACAGAGTTCATTAACTTCACATTCATCAGTTTCCAGGAGCAATGATTCATGTATCTATTTCACTTATGAAATTGGTTTTATGTAAAATATGGGTTAAATTCTTCTTTTCTAGTCATCTAATAAAAATGTGTGGAAGCATGAAATCTATGCATGTCAAACCTATCCCATCTCTTTTAAATATGCCAAATATTTTTCCAGAAGTACCATCAAAACCTCACAGTAACAGCTGATATTAAATGACAAAGAACGACCCTCAGACTCCCAGAAATAATTGGTGAAAATAAATATGGTATTGGTATGCAAATATATTTAAATATGTCATTATCGATAAGATTAACTTTAAAAAATATTTTTGCTTTCTACAGGGTATTGCTTCATAAAATTTGGTGTATAAATGGCTGTAATTACAAAGCAAATTGAAATAACTTGTGCTAACCTGAAATGACTTGATAAATGTCCAGAGCAATGTTCTGATTCCTTCTCCTCTGCTCAGCAGCTTCACCAACCTCATCACACGGAAGAGACGGAAAAAAGTGATGGAGATCCGAGCGCTGTCCTCAGAGTTCTGAAGAGCATCAGGAGAAGTCAAACCAAATACAAACTCAAACATGCAACACTTCCAGAAAAACAACATAAAATGCAAAGGTGGAAGAGGTAAGATTTGGAAATGTATCTCGAGAGCCTGTTCACCTTGATAACCATGATATGAAAGGAAAAATTACATGCTGAAAACACAGGACCTGTAGAAATGCTTCACACACCACATGCATTTCCAAGTTTTCTGGTTTGTTAATAGGATCATATTGGGTTTGTTTGTAATAGACTCCAATAGAACACTGACAATGGATGCAAACCACTGCATAACACCTTTGCAGTCAGACAGGAATGAAAAATACAGAAAAACTTGGTGGAAAAAAGACATGGTAAAAAGAATAAACTCAAGTATAGGTAAAACCACTGGGGTCACTTTACTGATCTTACCCCAGACTCATCAGTTGTGACTGTTTCAGTTGGCTTTGGCTTTAAGAAATTGAGAACATTAAATATTAAAATCAAATAAAATATTAAAAAAGTTAGCTTAACCATAAGCAAAATTAAGAACATTTTAAATTTCTAAATGAAAATTAACATCTTTCAACTCAATATATGTCCTGAATAAAACATTAATTCTCTTATTAAACCATCCTCTTATCTGTTCATGTTGGCTGACTCATAATAAAAATTGCTGGTATAAAACATGTTTAAAAGATTCAATGGAAAGTAAATACAAAATAAAAGATCTGCTCCTATGTAGGCCAAAAAATGTGAGCCATCAATTTTCACACGTTGCATGAAATTATAGCAGGAAGCCCACCTAAAACTCAAGAACAAAGCTTTGGGGCCAAACTAGCCTTTCAAGGTCCTTTTCTGCTCTGCCCTTTTTGAAGATTAATGACTTCATCACTGGAATCTAACCAGAGTCAAGTAATGGTGTTTGATACGACAGCAGGAGCTCCCTCAGCAAAGTGAATCCACTGAGGTGGCTCAGTGACAAGCTCTGGGCGTTGCAGTTCCCAACAAGGACAAAGGGACACAGAAATCTCTCAACCCCGCACCCTGGGGGCTGAGCCTGCCCCAGCAGTGCTTGGGAGGCAGCTCTTGAACTCCCTCCCTGAGCTGAGGGAACAGGATCAGGCATGGACAAAGGGCTCGGGATTTGATTGATCCCTCTGGGCAGATCTGCACAGCCCTCAGGAGCTACAGGGAGCAGAGAGGCTCACACAGCTCCGTGTTCACAGAGCCAAACTCTGTGTGCTGTCAGGAACTTCTCACTTTTCTCCTTTTATTCTCTATGTCTGATTTTGAAGAAGCTTTCCTGAGAGCCTAAATGGTCACACACTTCTCAGAGCAGGCAGCAAAGCTTAAAGGACCAAAGTGCTTGCTTGTGCAATGACAAACTCGCAGCAGCTTCTTCCAAATTTGGAGCGTCTTTAAAAACATTTTTAGCACTAGAAAAAAAAGGGATTCTGGATGTTAGATCCCAGTGATGAGTCTTACCCTCTCACCTAAAATATCCTCCTTTTAAAGAGGCACCTTTCAAAAATTCCTGTCACTCAGAGCAGCAGTGAACACAGTGCCGCCCCAGAGCTGCTCCAGCACCGGCCACACTCGGTGCCACACTCCACCTACTCAAATCTCACAGGCTGCTGGTACTCAAGATAGAACTCGAGGAGAAGGAAGGGAAAAGAGCTGGTTCTGCTGAAAATATATTATGCAAACTTATTATGGTAAAGAAAAGCAACAAGAGGTAGTACTTTTAAAAAACAGGATCATTATTAATATTTTAATTGTGTTCTCTATTACTTTTTTCTTTAATATAAAGGTTTTCTCAACTATGTGCAAGTTATGTATGGATAAATTACTGCCCTGCAAGGATATCAATATATTTTGAAACAAAGAATTTTTTAACTGTATAAAGGATTATTATTAAATTTATGCATTAAATTAACAAAATCCCACATCTTATTAAACTTCAGCAAGCAGAGTATTTGTCAAACTGGCTGCAATATCTAAACTTTCTAAGAACTTATATCAAATAGATGGAAAATCTGCTGCTAAGGGAAGACAACTACTTCATTAGAAATCCTCTGTATATTTCAACAATTTGAAGTAAAATCATCAAAATATAATCAAGGAAATCTTCATTATCACAAACACCATAAATGTCAAGATATCACAGATCATGGAAGCAATCTTGCAAAGCTGCCTACCTAAATCAATGCCAAACCTGCACCAGTGCACACAGACCCACACTGCTACTGACTTTTTAGCACAGAAAAAAAATCCTTTTGATCTGCAGCTTTAAAGAAAAAAGGTTTAATTACACCTTCTGCAGATGAAGCCTGAAATGTCATAACTAATCTCTGGTGACTGACTCAGGTTGAGCTTGATACTCTCTTAACTAGTGAGCAAATTACTTAATTTGCTTTGGTATTTTGTATGATCAAAAACTGAACACAGTATTTGACAGATAGAGATCAGATTAAATTACAGTATCATCACAAACTGACACTAAAAAAAATGAAATAAAATTTCAGGGTTGGCATTTGGGAATTTTTCCCACGGTGTTTTATGGGAGCAGAATGGGGCCCCAAATAAGTTAGCATCAGTATTAGGACGGCAATATATAAAGGATACTTTGGTCCTTCATGTTTTCATTTAATCACTTTTCCAAATGCAAAATGAGTTTGCATTATGACTTGGTTATGGACAAAAAGATCTCAAAAGGAAAAGTCAGTAAAAACAATGTTTTCTACATATAACCCTCTTGGTAATTACTTAATTCTCACTTTTAAAAATGCAGAGGTCAGATTACCCAAACTATGTGATCAGTTCTACTGGAGCAGCTCTGGAATGATGATCCCTCATTTTATTTTTTGCCAGGAGGTCACTGCAAGGGATTTGTGTTTGCACAGTGGTGTTTGCCCAGGACTGCCCAATGCACACTCCCCTCACAAATCCCTCTTCTGCAGCTTCTTTGGACTAAGAAATCCTAATTGCCTGGTTCTGATGGCTGATCTGATGCTGCTGGGGAGTGTTAGTGTTATGCAAGAAATTACAAATTATGGACACTAGAAAGTGCAGGCCAGTAATGAAAAATAAAAACACTTTGTTCACAAAAAGTAAATTGTACAATAATGCCAAGGTGAAGATAAATCTAGAAACAAAGTAAAAACATGAACTCCTGGTACAAGAGGAGTTTTTCCTGCTGAAGCTGAAAGTGTTCATCACTAGGCAAGTGTTTTGGGTTTGACATTAGAGGGTGTATTTAATTTTTTATCCTCTTTGGCATTTCCCTCTGATAATACAGCAGCTTAGTTTATTTTACTAGTACCAATTTTAATGAAGCTAGTGTAGTGATACACCACAAAAGAAAACATTTTTCATACTCATTTATAAAGGAAATGCTCATCTGGGAGACAAAGTTAGTTAATGGTTATGTGTGTCCATCCAGCACGAAGCAATGCTCAGATCTGGGAAACTGAGATAAAGATAAGACAATCTTCAGCAACAATAACAGACAGACTGACAAAAACAGTGTCTGCTTCCTACAGATAAGGGAAAACCAGACAGTCCCCAAGCACACAGCCTGATTTGCAGCACCAGAGACAGCTTGTGCACACACACGTAAGAGGGTGGCACTTTTTGATTTTGTACATGTAGGGAAGTATTAGAATAGACTTGAGACTGAGGGGGACAGGCTGAGCAGAGGGATGGTATCTGCTGACAATAAGGTAAATAAAATCACCTGTGGTCAGACAATCTACCCCCAGTCTTCTCTTTCCTCTCATTTTCCACCGATCATTCCCAATGCTGCTTGGTCCCAAACACTTTGGGACTGGCTGGTCATTATTAGGATTTTTTTGTCCCCCAAAAACTGGTATTGTGTGATTCCTAAGATGGCAGGTGTGCTTCTGCCTGCTACAAGTCTGGCAATGGTCACATCTGGAATAAATGGACAACTTCTGCTTCCCTGCTAGGCTGACAGACACCCTGCAGTGAGGGGAACAAGCACAGACACTCCCCATGGCTCTGCCTGTTCTGTCAGCCATGGACCAGTCACACCCAGAGCCCAGGGCAGCAAAGCACTTCACAGCCATGTAATTGTGAGCCAATCCTTCAATACTTCAAATAGGCAGTGATATCTGATTTTTCTTTTTTACTTAACTGAAGTGCAACACAACAGTTTTCTTCCTCAAACAATCTCAATACTCAAAAAAATATAACCAACGATCAACCTAAATTTCTGACTCACTGATGAAAATGTTTGCAACCTGCTACCAATTTTGGTCAAGTACTAATGCTGCTTATGAAAAATTTAGCACATTTCCTAAACAGGAACTCCTTGTTACACGAATGTTTGCAACAAATGTTAAAAATACACATCCTGACTATAAAGAACTTCAGTGTCAAACTGTGAACAGTGTGAAACAGATTGGATCATGCCTTGGAAGCAAACTCTGTGCTTAAACAAAAAATAAACATGGTGAAAACCAGTGATGTTAGTAAATGGTGCTGGTCAAAAGCTTCTTTTTTACATATTGTGCCAAAGGGTCCAAGAGTATGTCAGAACAAATGACACATGATGATAATGTCCTCATCACCATAATTAAAGAAGGAAGCATCTGAATGACAAACACACATGATGACAATAGCATTTACAGTAAAACATTCAGGTTGCCAAAATATCTCCAGAAATGTGTGCTGTGAGTCCATGTGCATAAAGACACACAATTTGTTCACAGAATAGTTACTGCAATTCAGATGTGAGCAAGAAATTTTCATTGTCTTATCAGTGCTCTCTATATTCCCTGTTCAACATGAACAAAATGCCCACAGACATTAATTAATTAAAATTTTAAGTCAATGTGAAAAACCTCTGAAACTGTTTTTTATAAGTGCCTCTTCCACTGTAAAATATGCATTTAAGTTCTAAAGTCACAATTAATATGTTGTTGTTATTATATGATAACTAATAAAAATTATTTCTGGCTCCAAATTAGATATTACAACCCTGCAGAGATTTGATATTGCACTAAGACTTCACACTAATGAAAGCAAAGCTGTATGAGACCACAGTTTTCTGACCTACCATTAAGCCTAAAGAGAGATGTTTGCAAAAGTATACAAAATATATGAACAATATCCAAAAATACAAATTACTAGCACCAATACCCAAGTTCTAACATATGATAGGGGTGCATAAAGTTGTACTCAAACTAAATTGGGCTGCCCTTGTTCAAAGTTGAATCCTGGATCTCTTACAGGAGGCAGACAGGGGCTTTACTCCACTCCTCCACACGAGCACAAGGTCAA
>NW_005054339.1:3578744-3591334 GCF_000277835.1 Geospiza fortis | reverse complement strand
AGGAAGATGTAAATGCTGTTCCTTTAAGTCCTATTTCAGCAGAAAACCTGAAGGGTTTTTTATGTCAAGAATAAAATCAGTCCTATAAAGATGGCATTAATAATTTACATAAAAGATGAGGAAAGGGAGCTCTCCATTATTTTCTCAACATTTTGGCAGCACAAGAATGGTAAAAGAAACTTAAATAAAAAATGTGAATTAAAACCTTCACAACCACTACTGCAGCAATGTGATCATGCTTCTGTAATTCAGTGTTGGTCATCCAAATGGCTTCTAAGCTGGCAAATAAGATCATTTCTATACAGTCAGGCCAGATTGAAACTTGTATGTTATTTCCTTTTAACAACTTGTTTATTCAGATTTTATTTCCAATTTATTTCTCTCTCATTCTCATAAGTTATATACCCCCTCTCCCAGACTGGACTGACCACACTTTGTGTCTGCCAATCATTACTCTGCATTTTTAATTGAAAAAGAACCATTTCTATGACCACACAAGATCTTGCATGATATGTGAAAGTTTCTGAAAACAAAAGGCCACAGAGCCCAGAAGTAATTATATAGGTTTTAGTAGTGATTTTAATTTTTTTATTGCTGTACCACATGTATATTTACTTATATATACTTGCCTCTAATAATTTCTAAAAATAAAATGAACATGAAAACCAATTAGGTTCATAAAAGAAGGAGGTTGAAGAAAGGGATATTAAATGAAAGAGTAAATTAAAAAGAAAATCACAGATAACATTTTATTTCCAAAATATATGTTACTCTGAGGTGGTGCATTTCTTGAGCTGGTCACTGATCCAGCCCTTGAGAATGCTGAGCAATCCTGTAAATTGCTTAACACATTAAAGACTGAATTCCACAGGCACCAAAAATATTCAAACTATAGTAATTTCCTGGATTATGTGAGAATGGGAGGTTACTGGATCAGAAGAATCAGCCTCAGGGAAGCATATATATTCTTATAAAAGGTTTAAAAAATTAACAAAACAAAAGAGATCACATTTATTTTCCAGTATTTAATAGTGAAATCAAGGCAGTGTGTACCTAGACAGTCCAATCCATTCTTCTGTAAAAAGTGGGTCTGATGCAAACTTGTTGTGGGCTAGAAGGGCTCACTGGCCTTTGCACAGGACCTGAGCATCCCCAGGTGCACTATCAGGGTGAGGCTGAGCTGTTTCCTCAGCACAGGACAATCCCATCTGTGATCTCACAGCAGTGTTTAGTTCACACTGAGGACATGAAATATTCACACTCGTGTCTCTCTTGCATTGCTCAATCTAGATGATTCTGCCCCTACAATTAGAGCTGTGACAAGATCTGATTTTCTGTCAGTGCTGGTGATTTACCCTGCTCCAAATCAGCCCTCAAACAAGGCTGAGCTTCCTCAGCTCAAGAAGTTTCTATAGTGGGAATTTTCCCAGGTGCTGTTTCAATCATGCTTGAAATCCCATTGGAAACAAAGTGTCATCAGCATCTCAGCAGAGATGTATCTTTCCCAGGATCACTGCCAGCCTTAGATAACAAGTACAGGTGGAATGGCGCAATTCAGAATGCTGAAAAAATACTGGGGAAAAGATTCTGAAATACTGGATTTGGATGACAGAAATGTACACTAAACTACTCAAGTAGGAATAGTTTGGTAGAATCAAAACAATGAAAGTAAAAATCTAAGAAATTTCCCTGGACACTCTACAACATTAAATGTTTCATGTTGAAAATGGGAAATCAAGGCCAGAAATATATAGAAACCATAATACATTCTTGACTTGCACAAACAAAGCACAGAAAAATGGCAAGACCAGAAACAGACAATGCTTAGTACACAGAGAGTCTGCTGTGCAAAAGAAGAAATCAAAGATGAGCATTTTTTTCTCTTGTGAGAATAACATGAAAACTAAGAAATAGCAGTGCTGGTTGTTGACTGTGGTGTGTACTTATCTTGGACATTATCACTTGGTCTTCAGAATATTTTCCAGACAGCTGTGGGAATTGCTAAATCCCAGTGTTCTTCCCAGCTGACAGCCCAGTCAGAGTTACAAGGAGTGCTGTCCAATTAACACTGCCCGTACACTGCTGAATGCAGACACATCTGCTTTGGCCATGGAAGCACCTCTGAGCTACCCCTCAATCTCTTCACAGTCAAATACCTTCTGCAGTTATGAGGGAAAGCTATTCTAAATGATTGGTGTTTTTACTCTCCTCAAATACTGTGCTCATCTACACCAGTACTACTGTGAATAGAAATTTGGATAAATTGCAAATACTTGAGCTGTAAATCTAAATGCAAAATTTTTCTGGGGAAATAAAACAAACCCTAAAGTAAACAAAACAGGGGGAAAAAACCCAATCAAAATAAATCAGAGGCAGCTTTTACAAATGAACTCCATGAAGAATAATTATACTTAAAGAAAAGTCTCAAAGGGACACTGCTGTTCTGGGCTGACTGACCCTCCCTGTCAGCTCATGTTCCTTCAGTTCACAGGAAGATCCATCCCCACAGAACTGAGAAAAATCAGTCTGAAACCTAAAGGTCAGGATAAAGTTCTTCTGCTCCCATGTTCTCTCATCACTCCTCCATTTTCTGTCCACAAACTCAGTCAGTCATGAGACTCCCACAGTTTAACACAAGACCAGGAAGCAACTTCAAGGTGAATCTGTTGGCCAAACACCTATTATGTGCAATGGCTATCAGACAAAATTCTAGTAAATGATGGAGTTTTCCAAGTACTTTAAGAGTAATTCAAACTTCCAAGCACTTACTGCAAGATATGAAAAACAAAAGGACTGGGAAAAAATAAACATTCTATTTTCCACAGCATGGAAAGCCTGACTTTCTATGTGGCCTCCTTCTGCAACCTCATGAGATATGAATGGCCTCCAAACCCCAACCTCTCACAGAAAAAGAAATCATCATTTGTTAAACCAAGCCACTGAAAACTTACAGAATCTTGAATTATCTTTGTCATATTAGCTACAAAAAGCAATGGGCTTCAAGTAAGATAGTAACATAAGCTTAAATAATTTTTTTTAATATTTTCTGTGCATATATAGAAAAAACATTTTATTGTCTCACTGTGCTGTGTGCAACTATACAAGTATATAAATAAATAACAGCAGCTTGTACAAACATCTGTAGCAGTGTTTTGGTCTCTGATTCCAGGCTTAAACATACTTTTATAAAAAAGGACTTTTTTGGGATTAAGTTTACATTTTCTGTATTTCTTGATGACAGCAATTACTTTTTAGTGCATGAACAGTTGCTACTTACATTAACTTCTGTTATAGCAATATCAACGACGCTACCAACAACAATTAAGGCATCAAAAGTGTTCCATGCATCAGTGAAATAGTGCTGTTAGGACAAGCATTCAGCAGAAAGAGAGCAAGAGAAAAACACAAACAGAAAAAGAGAAGAAAAGGACAGTGTTATAACACAGAAACACTCTAGGCTTCTCTGATGTACCACTATACAATCTAAACTTTCCCTTTCATAGCTAAAAAAGATTGGTAGAAAAAAAAGGCTATTTATTTCCCATATCAACATAATTGACCTATGACTGGTCTGTACTCAAAACTTTAGAAACATCAGATCAAAATCTGTGACTTGTCCAGATGATGGAAATAGTGGGGAGACAGAGAAAGAGAAGTAGGGACTGGGGAAAGTAAGCTGGGATATACTCACATCAGCTTCACTGAGAACGACGTCTACTATGCTGCCAATAACGATGAGGGAGTCAAACGTATTCCAGGCATCACTAAAATAGCCCTGAACAGAGCAGGCAGGGTGCAAACGTTTGTGATTACACATGAAATGTCAAATATTTGCATACTTCTGTTTAGTTTTGCATAAACAGAAATTAGTTAAACAAAACCTGTGGTCTAATGAGAAAACAAAACAAAAACCAAACAATATTGCCTACTGAAGGAAAAGCAACATAGATGTGCATGTGTGTGTATATATATAATTATATATATACATGTACAGACACACACACAGACACACACACTCTACACATGCAGAACACACCATCAGATAAGCACGATGTTGGCAAGCAAGCCATCATCCAAAACTGGTTTTGGGCTTCTAGCAAGGCTGAAAAATTCTAATATAAATACCCTAATGAGGAACAAGGCCCCTTTTATTATATTTCTGCAAGACCAAGCCAATTGAAACCTCCTTATCATCAAGGATTTTGTGATAGTCTTATCTAAGTGGTTGGTAAAAATATTCAAAGGGTCACGTCTCATCACTGGCTAAACATGCACAGTTATTAATGCGAAACTGTGCATAAAGATTAGAGAACTGACTTAATCTTCTATTCATAAACTAGGTCTAATATAGGAACTCATCCCACATTTGCAGTCAGAGGGTGATTCTGTAGCCAGTGAACCACAGCAACCTGAACAATTTCTTAATGCTTTTGGTTGGTGCAGCCAGTCCAGTGTCTGAAAACTCATTTTCGTCAATTGCTTCATCATCCTTCTGATGTTTTATGCCTTTAAATATATTCCCCACATGTGTGTTCCTGGGACATGGCTGCAAAGGGATATAAAGGTCTATAATGCAATTAGCTGACTGTGGGCATAAAACAGCACATTTGGCCAAAGAGGCTCTTCAGGAGAATCCTCCAGGTAGGTTCCAGTGTGGAATAAATCAAAATGTATTACAATTTTTAAGATAACTATGGAGACCTGAGGTTTCTGCAATATGTGGCTTTTTCCCTAGTTGTTATAGAAATCCAGAACTGCAAAAATTACTGAACTTGCCCTTTACCTCATCCTGATATATTAAAGTATCAGTCTACCAAGACTAAGGAATGTGCATTACATGAGAAAAGTTAGAATGTACATTTTGTACATGTACATTTCTTGGTAATTAATTTTAAAATACTAACTTTTCAGCCACTGTTGAAGCTCTAAAATAATACATTTAACAAGAAATTTAAAATTACAAACGTGCTAATCTAACCTTATATCTAGTCACTCTTTTTATTACACTGTTTGCTCTAAGATAATGTTTTAGCTGAGTAGTTTAAGTTATTATATGAGTTGTTAGCAAAAAAAAAAGAAAAATAGGTTCCAAATAGATTTTAGAATTGGACTGATATTTTTCTCAATATTTGAAACTTTTAGAATTTCTAGCAATTTCACAGTTTAAAGTAATGCACCTGAGTACATTAATATTTGAAAAAAGGCTTATTTTGAGTGGAAATTTCCTCTTGGAGACTATGAGAGAGCTGCTACAGTAGACAACAGCTCCACATTCTTGCAGAGGAAGCAGGGTCAGGAAAGGCTCATTATGTTTCTAATGCTACTCTTTCAAAACACAAATTGCTACCATCATTCCTTTGTCTAAGGAAGGGGCTGAAAGAGGAAAATAGATCAGAGTATTGTTATCTCTACAACCCTTTGCACTTCTCTGGTTCTTTGGGATCAACCACCAATTCCAGTTTTGGGGCAAAAGCCAGTGCTCTTGGATTTGGCCTCCTGAAGAAATGCCTGTGCTCCAAAGAGCTCTTGCACAATTCCCTGTTCCCTCCTTACTCTTCCTGCTCATGGGAACAAGTCATTCCCAAAGCTTTACTGAGAATCACACTGAACCATCCCAACAATACTGAATTTTATAATCCTAATGAGATTAGCAGCTGCCAACCAAAGAAAGGGAGCTGCTCTCATCATGTTCTTCCTGATCATTTGCATTCCTTATGTCTAAGTATCTTCCTTGATTTTAGAATAGCATTTTTATCAATATATACAAAAAATAAGAGACTATTGGCAAACAGCAAACACATAATCAGCACAATCCTTAGCTGTGCTATCCATCTTCCTCTACAATGGGAACCAAAAAAGGTCCTCCAAAAAAAGGACAATTTCAGCTACAGAAAAAGTTACTTTACTAGACATGCTACAAGATAAAGCACTGAAATAAAAAAATCACATTTTGATTCAATACAGCTAAAACACTTTACAGCTAAAATAATTTACACACTTATTTATTTATTTTATGAAACCTTTTCCATCAGTATAGACAAATATTGTTCAAACTAATATGTAAAGCAAAAGCATACAAATAAACAAAAAACTAAGAGAAAATAAAGATGGTTTTGGAAAAGGGAGGAATGGACAAGTCACAGCAAATAAACATCATGCAAATAAGTTGTTTTCACCACTGCAAGGACCCAAGATCAATTCACTTACTAGCCATCTTTCCTTTTTTCTTACAAAAATCTGATGTAAAACGACATGGAAAATCATTACAAGTTTAAGCAACAACTGGCTACCAGGAGGCTGTACATACGGTCTGTGTGGATGGATTATTTTTGATTCCAAAGCTGTATTTTGTTTTGAATGGCACTGAACCTTGCTGAGTAACAGATTTTGGCAAATGTGAGGAAAAAGACCTGTTCTTTTAGCTTATATTATGAAAAATTTGCTCACTGAGAAATGCCGAAGGACAAAATCACAAATCCTGGGGAATAGGTAGGCATAGAGAATTAGCAACAAAATATGTTTCCAGACATCTACCACATAAATATTTTAGTTCTTTTAGTACTCTCTTGGAAAATTTAAGGCCTCATTCTGCAAAGCCTTATGTGATCCAATCTCCCAGTCAAGTGTGCCAGACGCTCAGCATCACCTTTCTATTGAGCACTTCTCCAGGTTTTATGTATTTCAGAGCTGCAAGGCAGCCTGCAGTGCCTTGGTTTTACACAACACGGTATCATAGGAAGAGCATCAATAATTTATAGTAGCCTTAAATTTATATGACCAGCAAAACCAAAAGATCACCGTTTTCACAGGACTTTTGTCTGCATATTAAGGGGACACTGTCAAACATATGAGATAAAAATTAACAGGTTTATATCTATTCTTATTTTTACAGAGTTAAATGGAGTTTTTATTTGATGCTTTGAACATCTCTGAAATAAGTTTTTATAGCCACAAAATTAGTAAATAAAGCTTTATTCTGGTCAGACTAACCTAAGAGATCCACCCACCAGTGACATAGACATAGAATTTATCAGTCTTTCCTCATGGACCCTAAATCAAAGCATTAAGTTTGGTTTCAGATTGTTCCTACTATTATTAAACTTTAATATGAGTTAAAGCAATTAATTGTTGTTTTAAACATGCATCTATTTTGAAATTTAAAGACATTAAAATTCTGCTTAAGGCTGCTATCTGATTTTTGATTATTAATGAACTATGTAATGTGTTGCCAATAGGTTTTGTTGAAGAGTATCTGATAATTTACAATCTCCAAAGAATAACAGGAACAACCTTAAATATACTTTATTCCCTTCCTGCTCATTAGTATCTTCCAAAAGTCTGATTATCATCATGGTCTTTAAACCTTGTCCTGCTAATTAAAAAGTTTAAGGTGTTCTGCACCTATGGGGGACCGAAATTCAGGAAAGGAGACCTTTCCACTGGCAGTGTCTGCCTTTCAAACTCTCAGGGTTCAGATCCAGGGATGTCTCACAGTGAAAGCATCCAGTCAGATAGAAAGCATGTTGCAACAGAATTAAAGCTCAAATTGTACAGAGTCTTAGAGACCAGTTTTAACACATTGCATTTGCTAACAAGTAGGAAGCCCACAGTACAAATGGAGCACTGTGATTTGTACACTCATGATCAGACCACTGTGTTTGGCATTAGCTGCTATTTCTGACTACAGTCACAAGTGCATGGAGAACCATACAAGGATTCACAATCTTCTTTCAAAAAGCAGATGATAAAATGCAGCAAAGTCCTCTGTGCAAAACAAGGATATAGAACAGGAAATACAGATCAGGAAACACAACCAGCATACTCATGACACCGTGGTCCACACAGCTGAGCTAGCTCCTCTGGGGCCTCATATTGTGCTATTTTTAATGTGAAACCCTTAGCATTTAAATAAGATAGCTGACACAAAAATACAAATAAATTCATTAGAAAAGTACAATGGACTGGACAGTGCAGAGCGAGACCACGGGAGAGCGGGTAAACATTCACCCTGAACTCCACAGTTCACATCTCAACACCAGATCTCAAGAGATGGATCACTCCTTCACTTCTGCAGGCAAATAAAGCTGGCTTTAAACCAAGTAGCTCAGGCTGTACAGCCAATCTCAGTACTAAATACAAGCTGAATAAATAGTTTTGAAAGTCTGTAAAGCTGTAGTCCAGCTGCTGCAGCCTGAGCTGTGGGCAGCCGTGCTGGGAGCACAGAACTGCCCGGCTCAGAGCAGGGATGGGGCTGCACAGAGCCAGGGCTGCTGCACTCCAGCAAGGGCACAGCTCTGCCAGCCCCTGGGCACATATCCTGGCTGCTTGAAAAGAAGGGCAATGGAAAAGGAAAAGTACCAGCCTTGGATGGTGAGAGCAGTAAACCTCAAATGGCTCATTTGGCTTTTTTCAAATTCCAAGTGTAGCAAGTGAGCACGTTTTACTCATTTACCTCGCCCAGAATAAACATTAATTTCATTGTACTAAAAACAAATTTAGTCTGTTTGTTCATCATTAACTTCTGCACTTCATAAATGCAGTATGAGAACTGAACAAAAAGGCTGCATTAGCTGCCACAGGATACTTTTAGCTTTTTTCAATTATAGTTACCAGTTTCACTTGCAAATCTACTTCTAAAATGTGCCTGAGTCATTCATATTGACAGTGTCCCTTTAAAACAAGGAATCAACTACTCAGTGTGGGGCCTTCTACCAAATATTATGTATATATAACTGAAAATATAAAAATCTAAAAAGCCTATTGCATATGTAAATTATTTATGTGTATGTTTGTAATACTTGGATGTATTTTATAAAATAAAGATAATATTTTGCATTTTAGAATGGGAAATTATACTCTATACAGGTCTTTACTGGAGATTAAATTAGTGTCAAGTAATGAATATAGTACCCAGAACAGGAGATGTGGTAATGCTTCTAACAGGAAATTATTTATCTGATTTAGAAAGGGCCATTTTTATTACCTCAAAATATTCTAGATAGCATCAATCACTTCCTTAGATTTTTTTCTGATATCTGCATTTCATTTCCTGGAGTTACATTTCTATTATAATTTCTCTGATAGATAAAGGTGGGAAATGTTGTTTCTTTTTGTTCTTTGAATAATATACAACAAGTGTGAAACTCATCATACTTAATTCCTGTGGTGATGACCTAATTAAAGCATATCTTAAACTTACCTTGGGTTTGAATGCAATCAGTTTCAAAACCATTTCAACAGTGAACACTCCTGTGAAAACCATATTCATAATGTCCATGGCATCATTAAATAGCTTAGACTGTCCATAGTGCTGTGAATGAAAAATAGAACACTTACAAAAGTAAAGGCTTTAAAATGTGAAGTGAAAGCAAGGCAGTCTAGGACAAAGTTGACAAAAAATCAGCATAGGAAAACATTTTCTAGTAAAATGTGAAGCACATCCATATACATGGAAGATTAGCTGAGTAACCCTGGTCAAGCATGGAACTGTTTCAATTTATTCTGTTTAGGCACAGAGCAGAACAAAACTGTCATTCCTTAACATCCTAAGGGAATCTCCAGAGAGAAAATTGTTCCCTCAAAATAGGAGTATTAGATAACAACATTTTCCCAAGTTTTATATGCAAGGTTTTAAAATTACACAGGCTTGTGTCACACCTGCTTAGAAAGCCTGAAGTATGGTAGTCACAAAATAACACAGTGTGTAGGAGGTATATTTTTAAGAGGACAGTGTATGCAACTATACTGAAAAAAGCAGAATGATTTTGTAAACTGAATTCAAGCCACCCTTTTCCTTACCAAAATCTGAAATACTAGGGAAAGAAAGAGACAGCTAGAACATGTCAGAGAAAACTACTGTGATCAGAAGTGCTTTCTTTGAAATTCTACTTCATAAAAAAATACAGGTTGCCATCATTTAAAGGCATTATACCTCCCATACCCTTCCCCTCAATTTATGCCAACAGCTTCAAGAGAGTTTCTGCTTTTCCTACCTGCATAGCCAAGCAGAGGGTGTTCAGCATGATGAGGACAAACATGATGTATTCAAATCCAGTAGAATTCACCACATACCAGAACTTGTACTGGTAAGGATTTTTTGGAATATACCTACGGAGAGGACGAGCCTTCAGGGCATACTCTACACACTGCCTCTGCAAAGCAAATACAGCAAAAACTGTCAGACTAAAACCTAGCAGATTAGCAACTGGGAACACAATCTTTAAGTGAAAACTGTTAAATGTAACTCTCAAAAACAGTCTGTCTACTTGATTTAGGGCCTTTTATTATTAAGCAGAAGGAGCCCACCAATCCTTACTTGATTATTTACAACCGTATCTAACCACATCCACTAGTCAGCCACATGCAAAAATCAAATAATGCTCATGGAAATTCTGGAGGGTTTTGCCTTTAGACACTAATATATTATAGTATGTATGCACATAGTACATAGCAGGACTATTAAGTCATCTATAAACCATGTTTTGTTTTTACTCCCTTGTCAACCAACAATGGGCCTGCCTAACATAAAACCCTAGAATCAGCAAAATAAATACTGAGGAGGAGTTACTTCTAATAGCTCAGTTAAATTGCCCAGCAAAACCACATATGTAGGAACATCATGGATTCATCTCATAATCTATTAGAGCCCAAAATCTTCAGGGCTGGGCCTCCTACTTGTCTCTGAAGGATTTCTTACGGGGTCTGTCTAATGGGGTACATGGTGCAGAAAGAATCCTGCCTGCAGTCTCATGCTTGGCTTTTTTTAAATGAAGTCAGCCAAAAACATCCCAAAAATTGTGACTTATGAGTTTCTCAGACAAAGGATTAAACAGTAAATGGGGACAGATTTTTGTAATTTTAGTCTGAATATCCCCAGTGAATTTCTAAATAAATGGGGGTGAGAAGTGGAACATTTTGAAAACTTGAACTTTGGACACTTTCAGGCTATTCAGCACACAAAACTATTTTCCAGTTCTTAGTGTAAAATCTATCTTTGCCTCAGGATAACCTGGCTGTATTCTTATTAATGTGACTCCAAAAAAGCAAGATGCTAGGAAGTCAACAAGCTTAGTGGACACCTTCCACAACAAAAACACTGATGTGTTGGGCTCACAGAAAGGTACAACAACCTGAATACCCAGCTAAATAAATACCCAGATAGTAAAAAAATTAATAAATACTAAGCTATGTGTTTGGTGCCCTCTTCTGCCCCAAAACAGAAAGGATGTTCTTCATGCATAAACAAAAAAGGCTACTTTCAAAACTTAAGAATTCATTATTTATGTTAACCTGATTTTTGTCCAGCTCACAGTTCTTGTACTCTTGTTCTCCCTGTTCTTGGAATGTAACAATGACGAAACCAACAAATATGTTCATCATAAAGAAAGCAATAATGATGATATAGATGATGAAAAAGATGGAGATCTCCACTCTATAGTTGTATACAGGTCCTACATTCTCGCCATTTGAATCAATGGCTTTGTATAGCAGCCTGAAAAACAAACAAAATTTTATCTTTATTACCATTAAAATGAGAAAAGAGTAAAATATGCAGACTCAGAGGACAGGTTTCAGAAATGGTCTGATGTTCACTGATATCTTCTTCTATTTACTGATAGTGCTTGCAAGAATACAGAAACCAGAAGAACCACAGTACGCTTTGTTGTATTCTCTTTTTTCTGAAAGCATTAAGTTAATGACCCAACTTTTGTATTTTTCATTTATTTATTTATTTCCCCAAGTAAAATTTTCTCATTTAGGGAAATAGTGAGTGGCAGTTAGCTCTTTCTAGATTTTTCTATGAGTGTACTGCTGTCTGATTTTTTAGTAAAATGTTTATTTGAAGGCCTAAAACTTTCAAATTAGCTTTATTTAAGGGCTATTGATGGATAAGCATTTAGAATTGTAACTTCCATTAGAGCTAAGGAGAAGTTCCTTATAGCAAATGCAGCAAGACTGGGAATCAAACAATACAAAAAAGTTCACCTTTTCTTATTTTTCCTGAAATATGGGCTAAGTGCCCAGATTCAGGATAATAGGTTTCTTTATTTCCTCCCTTTTTACACCACCACTTAAAACTGCTCTACTGCCCAAAAATGTCTGGGAAATGACAGTGAATTGTTCTGGAAAATGCAGCTCTGGAAACAAGGCTGTGCAAACACACAGAACCCACTCACGCTGGCCAGCCTTCAAAGGTGGAGACTGTGAACAGGGCCATCATAGCAGACAGGACATTGTCAAAGTTGAAATCACTGTTTTGCCAGACCCTCTCTTTGACCATGGGACTATCGACATCTCCGTCCTTATAAACGATGTAAATCCCTCTGTGGAAAGAAACCGGCATTAGTGAAATGCTGAACTGGCCTCAGGGTAACTCAGTGCCCCATTCAAAGCTGTTTCTTCCATTGCCTCCTCATGCTTGCTTTATTTCCTTGCTAACCTGTGTTTTCTGGTGGGTTTAAGATGACAATTCCAATTTACACAGCCCTAAAGAGCCTGACCCATGCACAATGCCTGCCCATGCACAGTTTAAGTTATTCAGAACAAAAAGTGGCACATTCTTAGAGCAAAGATCTCCTCACCGGCATTCC
>NW_005054339.1:3504357-3578702 GCF_000277835.1 Geospiza fortis | reverse complement strand
CACATAAAAACAAAAAGCAGTGACAAAATGCAGAATATGCAAAAAAAAAAAAAAAGCTTTTATACTCTGATTGGTTCAGGATGGGACCAGCCCAGTCCCAGCAGCAAAGCACCAAGAACTCAATTCAGCTTTTCTGTTCTTTATGGGCTGCAAATTCTGAGTGTCTTACCTTAAACAGCTGCACCCCAATACAAGCAAACATGAATTGCAGCAGAGTTGTAACAATCATGATATTACCAATAGTTCTAATAGCCACAAAGACACATTGAACAACATGCTGGAAAGAAAGAAAAAAATAGGTTTCAATGCAATTTGCCACAGACCACATATCATAAAAGTCATTTCTGCATTCTTTTTTAAAATTACTATTTTTCTATTGCCAGCATAATACCTAACACTGTAATTTGACAGGTTTTCTAAATTTGTCTGCAAGTTTGTTGACACAGACCCATCAACATCCACTGACTAGAAATTACATAGGCACTATGGATAAAGAACTAAAATGCACTGACAGGTTGGGTCATCACAGTCCAAATCTGCTCAGTGGCAGCTCCTGCACACACAGACTGCTGTAACTGTGGGCAGAGCCTGGGCTGGCTAACATCAGACATGTTCAACAATCAATGACTGATTTCTGCCCTTGCTCTGTGAACTTCTGCAGAAAATTTCTCTTGAGCAAGAATTTTTAACCTGTGGCAGGACTGGAGAATCAGGCTGCCAGAAATATAACCTAAAAAATAAAAATAAACACCTTAAGTCCTTTTGCTCTGTTGATTGCCCTTAGAGGCCTCAAGACTCTTAAAACTCTCAGAATCTTCACGACTGAGATAGCACTTGATCTAGAAGAAAAAAAAAATTGTACTGTTACTGTAAAGGTAACTGATGTTATTACAGAGTAACAATATCGTTGTAAATTCTTGAAATGTGAAATTTGAAAAAAAAACCCTCCAACTAGAACTGTAAGATATGTATACAAGGTTTTTCTTTATTCTTTATTGATTCTTTATTATTACAAAATAGTATAAATCTCATAAATACCATAAGAATCATTTTGATTTCTGGAGCAAATTTGGAATTAACAGCTTAGAAGCTCATCTAAGACCATAATGAAGCAAAACAGTCCCCACAGT
The DNA here is from genome assembly GCF_000277835.1 of Geospiza fortis. NCBI lineage: Eukaryota > Metazoa > Chordata > Aves > Passeriformes > Thraupidae > Geospiza > Geospiza fortis. Next base: position 3,577,572 of record NW_005054339.1, on the reverse strand, counting down.
ATTTTCCAGTGTTGACAAGCTCTTTTGAAGACACTGTGTAAATCCTGTAAATCAATGAATCCTTCAATTTTCAACTAACCTCAGATGAAAAGATCTCAAATGACTTTGATTCTCTCTGTTTAAGTTGCTAGGAGTGCATTTTGAGGAAATAGGAGTGCAGAGTGTTCTAAAGAACACCCTGTGAAACTGAAAGTTTGTGCAGTAGGAGGTCTGGTACCAGCAGGGATCAGAGTGGGGAGCAGCTGCCTGACACCCTCCCCTGCTCTTTAGTCACTAAGGCTTTCACAGATTATTATTAATATGGAAAAACACCCAATGAACCAAGAAGCACATTTAGATTCTTTTACTGTGTTTAGTCTGACCAAACAAAATAAAATAAACCTCACCACTACCACTTACAAACGGATTAAAGTACAACTTCTCTCCCCTCAAACAGTCTAGTTCCATACCCCACAGGTCAACACTGAAAGACCAAGTTCATAAAATCAGATTGCAGGTGTGATAATGGCTCAAGAGAAGGGATTTAAACCTCCTGCAGCTCCAGGAAATCCCTGCTGTACCAACAGCAGTGTCATGGGGCTCCTCCTTACTCTCCTGGTAATTGTGGGAAGTAGTAATTTGTTTCCAACCCATATTAGTGATGAATTACAACACCCTCCATGGAAAGCACTCCCTCTTGCCAGCCCATCCCTGAGCACTGGCACTGTACACCCACCCACCGTGGGGGAACAAAAGGAGCTGGAACACTGATTTCAGCTTGAAACCCCAGAGCAAAAATAAACCATTGACAGTGTGAGTGTAGTACTTACTGAATCCCAAATGATACCAGAGAAACGCCCACAACCAGCAAATCCAGCAAATTAAAATAATTCCTGCAGAAGGACCCTTTATGAAGGAATGCTCCAAAAGCTGTCATCTAAAAATAGAATTGTTACACACTTAGTCTATATTTCAATTTATTCAAATTCACATTTAGGCTGTTTACAAGACACTTGCCTGGAGTGTGAATGCATATAATACTATCTCACTTTCTAAAATCCTTTTAGATATAAAACAATCCCTCCACATACATTAAATCTTTCACTTAAATCAGAAAAATTCTTCTCAAGCAACATCAATAAATATGCTAATTGTTTCTGATATCAACAAATGTTTTATTTTGTGTAAGAACAGATGAGGCTGAGATCATTACCCTGAATTAATTTGGCCTTTGTTAGAAAAATTGCTACAAAAAAAACATTTGAGATTTCCATGTTTACTAAACTGTAGGGTCCAAATTCTGACTCCTAATTATTCATACTATGTTAAGAACTGAAAAGGAGCTGAAAATGTACTGCCAACACCTGAGAGCCAAAGCTGGTCCAGAAGCAGGACAAGGCTGTCCTAAGGCAGCACTACAAGGTTATTTAGCTTTGGCTTATGGCAGACATGAGTGGCTATCTTGGAAAAACCTGATAACCAACAGATGTTTTGTATTCTGTGTAATCAGAGGTCCCTAAATTTCACTGTTCTGTGGGGAATATCAAACGTTGCTCTTCCTTTTGGACTTTCTCTAAAGTTTTTGTTTTCTGTCCCCATACTCAAATGAAAAAAGCTTACCAAGTGGATCTTCTATGTATCATTTGCAGGTTTCATTAGGAGCCAGTGATAGAGGCTCTATTAATTATGGCTGCAGCCAGTACCTGGGCAGATGGTTTTTGGTATCACAAAGCTGAATTTGACTCCTAAATCCATGAATGTGACTTCCTACCATAACTGTAAGTAAGTACCAGTTTAAAATGGCACTGAGGAATCCAAATAACCATTAGATGCACAGACTCACCAACTGAAAAGAATATTGCGTAAGTCTTTCCATAGTTATGGATTAAGTCTGAAACACTGGAACTAAAAACTCATAACAAAAACAAGGATACCTCTGGAAAACACCTCCTAGTCAGCTCAGTCACAAGAATTCTAATTTCTTCAGCCTCAAGATCCTCTTACAGAGCCTGAACACTGAGCCATTCCTTATTTTCCATAGGTAAGAGAATTTGATGCCATCTAGGGAACATCCCATACTGACTGTGCATTTTAATCCCTTTACTCTCTATTCTGTTCCTGGAGGAGTAGGGAAGAGATTTTATTTCACTTCCCCTCACAGCAGATTACTGCAGCTTTCCAGGCAGTTCCCAGCGTAGAGCAGAGCTACAGGCAATGGGCATCCCAGTGCACTGCATCCCTGCTCAGTGTGAGACATTTCCAGGCCTTCTGCATGGCAAACCACCACCAACAGTAAAGGCTGGACCTCTGCAAACGAAAGATGGGGTTTTTTGGGAAGCAAAAATTAATTAATCTCCTTATTCTGTTGTTAAGCCCTCTTTTTCGTGATCAAAATACTAAATATTCCCAAAAGCTAGAAGAGTAAAAATGCTAAAGCTTTAACCTATGCCATGGCATGAGACATATAACACATCTATACAATAAAATTTCTATTAAATTCTCTTGTTCATTTACAGCTTTACAGAGTACATCTAAACTCTGTTGGGAGCTGAACATAAAAATAACCCTGAAAACCTAACTAACATCTATCTACAACTACACATTTACATTGTATATGATAAGAGCAGCACACAAAGTTTCATGTAACAACGCCCACAAAAATTAGGTGAATAATTGACATTAAAGTGCAGGTGAGGTACATGTCTCCCCATCCTCACATGGAGACTCATATTTCAAAGACCACAAATCCCAGTGGAAGAATTTGTTACAACTCTCTAGTAAATTTAAATGGCGTGGGATCAGCACAATAGGGGGAGGTAGAAAGCACAGATCCCTAACCTGACCTTTGATCTGATGTTTTCACCTTTCCCATGATAAACTGAATTTCAATGTCATGCAGGGAAAATTCTCAAATGCTTTAAAGTGATGTTGCAGCTTTCTGTTATTCACATCTTCATTCATACCCTCAACACTGTGCAATGTGGAAATCCTTGTCTGGGAGCAGTAAGAGCACAGCGAAACTTCTCACATGCTGAGAGTATTCTGGTTAAATGCATGCTTTTGTTCAAGTTTCTTCACTACAGGTGATAATATTGCCTCTGCTTATCATAATTTCAGTTTCATATATCTTGTTGCCTGGAAATTAAGGAGTACTATTGTTCCTGCAGGTCTAGTTTTGAATTTTCTCCTTGCAGAGCACTCTCCTTCTGCACAGCTCGCACACTGTGGGAAGCACAGCAGAGGACAGGGAGGGCCCCAGGCACAAGCAAGCAAAGCCAGAGTCTGGGACAGGTTAGCAAAGCAGGCAGGTGTCTGTGTCGGCTCCTGACTGTGCACATCTGCATGGTGCAGTTTATTTTCCTTTACGTGAGTGAGTGCACTACAGAGCTTCCTGGAGAAACCAGAGTCAGAAGCATCAACATTTTTGGTTGTGATGTAGCTTCTTGTTTCCTTGTAATCTTTAAAATTCCAGATTTCAGCAGCCCAAGCTCTAGTTTCCTGCTTCCCTTGGATAACCCATAAATTGCTCAGTGCCACAATCTCTTGCAGTTTGCAGGAATGTTGTTTTTCTTAACCCACCCAGTTAAGCCTCTTTATCCTGCCCTTTATAATTCCTCTGCCTCCTAGAAAAACACAAATGGAACTGCAGGAACTGGAAAACCTGCTGTTCAGAGCATGTGGAACTTTACTGCCTTTCTTCTGTCACAGTTACAATGGTAACATTTTTATGGCTTCCCAAATTCAGAGTTGGGAGCTAGTCTGATTTAATGCTACAGCTCTTTTCAATGCTCTGTTCTCTCCTTTAGTTTGGCTTCTCTCTAGCAGCAAAACCCCTGGATATTTATTTTAGTATGCTACAAATAAGAATAATCAATTCTATAGCAAGCTCTCACTGCTGAAAATGTGAAATAAGGGGATAAACATTAAGCCTGGGAGAAAATTCACAAGCATAAAAATAGCCTATTACTTACAGTACAGCTTATCTTGTAAACAGCCCAAATATTGCACCAATTAGTAATAATCAAATTGCATTGTGAAGAGTATGCACAGCAATATGAGCAAAAGCTGGGAGAAGAGATCTTGTTAAGCTTAATCCTCAACTGGAAATGCATAGTTTATGTACAGATTCTTAGTGCGCCAGCAATTTTTAAGTGTATAAATCAGGGTTACTCAACCAAAGACTTGAGGTGAGAATCAGCACAGCATGAAACATTTATGAATCATATGTAAATCTCTGAAAAAACACTTTGTCAATTTCCAATGAAAAATTTTACTTCCTTGTTCAGCATTTTGTTTCATGTGAATGCATTTTTTGGTTATTTATCTTCTTTACCACAGTAAATCTTGTACATTGAATATCTGAGTAACCCCAATAGATATCCTTAATAATCAGCACACAAACTATACATTAAAATGCCAATTTTTGGCTCATGCATGGGTAATACATTTAAGCAAGCATAATTATGCCTGTCTGTGAATTTAAATGTATGCCCAAAATAAATGCAAAGTATCTTAGTGTATAGATAGATAAATGCAAGATATCTTGCAAGTCCTATTGCAAGAAAATAGTTATCTACTATTTTAGCTCTATGGATACAGTTCAGCAAAATAAATGAGAAATTACATGCTCCCTCCTTAAAAGACTGGTTATCTCTTTCAGAAATGCCAGAGCAAGGAGAAGGAAAAGCTCATGCGCAGTGATTGATTTTTCCCTTTTCTGACAACTGTAAGTTTAAAAAGGGTAAAAAATGAATTATTAAACTGATGTAATGATAAAAAATCAGCTTCTTCATGCACCCAATGGTAAAAAAATAACCAATCAAAACTATGAGGAACTGTCAAATAAAAAAAAATCCTCTAGTTTAAAAAAGTTTAGCTTTGATAGCTTAGAGAAAAGGCAAAGAACACTTCAAGGGCCTTTTCTTGGCAGGTGACACACAAGGAAAATCCTTTTAAACAAGCTTCCTTTAAAAACCTGTTACCTTCAAAATGATCTCAAATGTAAACATACTAGTGAAGACATAATCTGCATACCCTAGGATCTGGAAGGTAAACAAAAAGTTACAAACATTATTGCTAAAGCTGCTTTTGGGCTAACAAGGATCAATTAACAATGCATTACCTTTAACAGGATTTCAACAGTAAAGATGGCTGTGAAAGCATAGTCAAAGTAACCAAGTATCTGCAAGGTATAATATGTGCCACAGTAAGAAATCCATCTCTTAATAATTTTCACAACTTAGACCACATACACAACACCTGAATTAATCTACGTAGACAGATGGAGGATTTAGACAAAGTAGTTTAAAATTCCAGCTACTGTGAACCATTTTTATTTGCTTAAAAATTGAACAGCTGCCACTGTGCTCATTAGATTTCACCCCTCAGTAATTTGCAGGACCCAATAGGCAATAATTTCTTTAAATTCAGACTTTTCCTCTACCAGCTTTCACAGATACTTTCTTCAGCCTTTAGCAGAGAATCTTAAACAAAGAATAAATACTTATTAATAATGTCTGTGGTTTTTACCAAAGTATTGCATCACAAAATAAAACTTCAGTGGCTGCTTCTAGAGTGCAGATCACCCCAAATTCTGCTACATTATATTGTTCTGTATAGGCTTGTGCAGAGTGTCACAAAGCTAATTAATTAATAACTAATCACTTAAAATCAGCACCACAACCCCTTTTTCTTGAAGTGGGAAGATACAGCAGTGATTTATTTGTACGAAATCTAAAAGGACCCACAAGAGTTGCACAGTGAAATGAAGTTTCTAAGAGGATTGTGGCTGTGGGATTGACCTCACTGCACAAGAACAGCTATTTCAGAACCACCCAGAGCTGTGGCCACATCACTAACACCTAAATCAGGGAACTGCAGGAGGCTGGGAGTTTAGTCTCAAGGATCCAGCAATCCACCTAGCCAACAGCTGTGCACAGAAGTATCCTTCCTGCAGTTCAGCAACTAACCAAGTGGGAAGGAGAAATAAAATAAAAAGACAACACACAAAGAAGTTAGTCACAAATCAAATAAGAACAAATCATTTTTCCCCCCATATTCCATTGAACATCCCATCCTGCTGTCTCTTGGTGTGGCTGAAAAAAATAGGCAAATGTTAAAGCCATATGACAAAGATTAATCAGTAACCAATTCACTCCAGACTTAAAATAAAATAAAATATTCTTAAAGGCATTCCAGCTTCTAAACTTTCATTCTGTTGCTGACCTGGCTGATGGAGGGAACGTGAACTCTCAAGGCAGTAAAAAGAAAATTAAGCAGGCCTGGGGCATGTGAGAGTACTTACAACAACACCTTCCTGAAATCCCTCACACATTTTATCTATGTCCCAAACAGAAATAATTTTCAGTTACCATACTCTCCACTTACATTTTCCTAGTGCTTCTCTAGTTACAAACACAATTATCAGCCCTTGAGGCCATTTCTATAATAACAATTTCAGTATTCTCCACCAGCTCTCTCTTTTTCCTACCCATTAGTGTGATTTATTTATAGGATCACATTGGTCCAGCTTTGTAGATAAGGGAAGTACACTGCTCTGCTGAATAGTGCATGAAGAGTGTCTTTGTGCTTTGGCCTCTTTTTACCTCTGGAGAAAGTTTTAGCTTTTTGGTTTTTACTAAACTTACTGGAAAATTGTTCAGAGAATGCCAACAGCCTAAAGATTTTCAGAGGTTGCACTAACACCAGCAAGAACCAGAGAGATACAACCTCTGCAGCCTCAGGGCCACCTGTCCTGCAGGATACAGAAAAGTTTCTCTGACTCTGTGACCATCTCTACAGGTCATTTTGTACCTAAAACAGGAAAGGGCTGGAAGTTCTGTCAAAGCATCCCCAAAGTCCCCATGGACCACTACCAAGCTGCACCATCTCAGCCATTTTCTACCTAATCCAAAGCAAGCCCAACTCACAAGACTGTGAGAGTCTTGGTACACAGCTGAATCAAGTGCAACAAGGCTAAAAATGTCCATGGTCATGAGAGTGGATTTATTTTAGTTTCTCTGTCTGATAATGGTGCTTTTGAGTAACAGTTAAGTATTCCACTAGATGAAGCACTTAAAATGTGCTTAAACAAATTCAAGAATTTGTTTTGGGAGAACACAGGTGTTTAGTCCCCACATAAACTACAATTTTATCAATTAATAGAGACATTACTGAAATTAATAGTTTTTAGGCTGAAATGGCATTTTTCTCTGAGTCAAGGCAAGAGCTGGGCATGTTCTGATCCTCCTCTTACATGTCTTTTAGAGAAAAGTGAGATTTGTTTAGTTTGTGATGCAGCCAATCAAGAATCCAAATATCTTTGAGTCCAGCGTGGGGGTAACTCAAACCCCTCTGAGTGGCCACACAAGCTTCCCTGAGAGAGGAGGTAACACCCTCATGAACCCCTACACTCACTGACAGAGGGATCATCCTTGGCCATCCCCAAGGCCACATAATAGAGTCAATGAACAGAGGACACATCAGAGTCTGTTCCATACATGATAAACAGTGATAATTTTAACTGGCATTTTAAAATCAGCATCAAACACTGTGAAGTAGTAAGAGTGATTCAGGAATTGCACATCAGTTACTCCAGCTGCAAAGTAGGGAAAAATATGAAAATTATAGATATGATATTCAGATGGAGAATATTTTATCCTGATATATTTATAGTCACAGAAAAAGCATTATGTAAATAAAAAACATTTTTAATACTGATGGTGTTCCATCACTAGAGCTGTCTCTAAAGATATATGCTTCTTAGAGCAAAAGGAATATAAATGTATAGCTTGAAAAAGAAGAAGGAATGTTTTTTAACATGAAAATTAAAAACAAGGCACTAGGCCCAAAGGATTGTGTCTGTGAGGGTATATTTGGCTTCAGACAAAAATGAAGGGCTTACATTATTTCGAAAAGAGTGGCTGCGAATTGGATCTTCTGCTGCTAAGGAAACACTGCTCAGCATGATGAAGACAAGGATGAGATTGGTAAAGATGTGGTGATTGATAAGTCTGTGGCATCCCACTCGAATTCTAAAGAGGAGATACAGAAATACACCATTTTTGCACACAGAATTCAGCAGATGGTTAATACACAACATGTTTTCTGTTACTCTGCCAGCTCTGATGGAACGGAGCAACAATCAGCAGCTAGAAGCAATGAAAGTCCTGAAGCCATCGGTCTGATTCCTTAGAATGTAAATAAATCCAAAATCCAATTCACCCATTGTGAAGATGCACTTAAAGCCATCTGGGAGGGGTTGGTTTCTATTGGGTTATGAGCACCACAAGTTGCAGTGCTTGTAGCACCTTGCACGTGCAGTCACAGGTCAGAAAGACCAAGGCTAGATAATAAATCATTCCAGATCCCCAGTTCTATTTGATTCTCACTGAAGTTGTCAAAATTACTCATCTTGAGAGATGCAGCTTAGGCTGCAGATCTCCTTGTGCTACTTAGGACTCAAATCAGAATCTCCATGAAGATTTTCTTATAGAATTACAGGACAAGTGGGTGTTGGAGGCTCCAGAGCTGTCAGGCTTTAGCCACATGACGTGAAGTGTAACTGTGCATATGCTTAGAGTCACTGAGCCCAAAGTAATCACAAATACAGAGCAGGCCTGGGATTAAACTGACACAAAAGGCAGGATCAGGTTCATAACTGACTAACACTGAAGTTGTCTAAATTCTGATGCAGACTAAGGTTCTTGGCTAAAATTTTTCCTCCTTTTATTAAGTAGATGATTGGAGTGTGGTGTATCTTAGTTAAGCAAATTGGCCATTTTAGACCAAGAATGCATAGTGTTAGTTGAAGCTGAAAGCAATCTGAAATGTTCAACAAACTTAATGATTTTGCATCCAAAACATTTTATCGTGATCTTCTTCTAAACTTGATAGCCTCTATCACTGAAAGGGAGCATTCCCCCATGCCAAATAAATATCAAGTAAGGATTCTACTGACCAGTCAAGCTTGCTGTTTTCACCAGGGTAGAACTCCAAATGTTCTGGAGTTGGACTAAAGTGGTGAAATATTCCACTGTCTCCCCAAAATCCAACTATTACATTTCTGGATTTTTTGAAATAATTTGTCTTTATCTTTGATGCTTGTTTGAATCTGGGAAATGCTGTTACCCTAAGAGGAATATGTGCAACCTTTCTCCTACTTTTCTCTTTTTCTGGTTTCTCCTCCACAAAGGTTACTAGGGTTACTACAATTCTGTCTCATGCAGAAGATGTTCAGATCTTTTATATCCAGTGACTAACATAGTACATAGATAATACACCTCAAAGGGTACTTTGCAGACATGTGAGAACTCAGACTACATGTACAAAATGCTATTATCTTCAACAGTGGGAAGAAAACTAACATATTTTTCAAATTCTTCTCATTTATCAAGTCAATTAGAAAATTTTAAGAGGGAAGCCAATCTCTTTTTGTTGAAGACACTAGATTTCTACTCCTGGTCTCCCTAGAAGGAGGTCTGTTACTTCACTGCTAAACCTTGATGTCTAAACCAATATTTTTCAAAGTCATATTTACGGGTTGGTGCTGCTGAAGATGAAGAAGGCACTCCCTTCAGGGATAGGTGTTATCTTCTCCTTCATGTTGAGCTCTGATATCCTACGGGGACGTGGGCCTGCTGGTACCTCTGGCTCATCCTCCTCCTCTTCTTCATCTTCACCTACTTTAGATTGAACATTCCTTTTAGTATAAACTAAAAAATATCAAGGTTTTGTTCATTGCAATACAAAAGTGCAGCTTGTATGAGAATACACATAGGAAATATACATTCATAGCATAACTCTGAAAATCTATACACATCCAAATGCTGTCACAAGCTCTCACACAGGGTGCTGTGCACACGTGGGTGTGTGCATGAGTGCATTAACTGGCTTTGCTGGCCCTGAGCAGCCTCACCTGGGGACTGCTGGAGCCCCAGTTCAGCTCAGCCCTGACAGCCTGTCCATGCCTGAGCCGAGGGCTGAGCTCTGGGCACTGGGTGAGCACTGTGTGCTCAAAATTCAGGACAGATTTCTGTGCCATGCATCCAGACAATCAGGCAGAACTGATTTTTAGATAAGTATGTTCACTGGGCCAAGAAAAAATTGACCAAACATCATCAGCCCTGGAATGTCCTCTTTTGCCAAATGTTTCAGAGAAGTTTAGAATTTGCTCTCCCATCCAGACAGTGTTACCAAAACAGTCCTGAGACTCACAATATTAACTCTCAAATGCTGCTTGTACTGTCTAGGAAGCTGCAGAACAAGATAATACTTAGGCCCATTTATCCACAGATAAGAGAGCACAACTTCACTGGCTTCAAAGGAATTGATTTAATGTTCACCAAGAGCAAGTTTAGGGTATTTTAGCAAACAAATTTAAATGTGTTTCTAGCTAGTATTCACATACCTGGTACATCACAGGGGGGATAGGGATCTTTATCCTCATCCTCTCCTTCTCCATATTCGCCAATTGTCACCTACAGAAATGAAAGGGATGCACAGGAAGAAAAACAAATTTTAACATAGAGTACAAAGCCCACAGAAAGCAAACCAAATAAGGCTCTGAAGTCAGAGAAATTAGTTTTCTGAAACAGAGTAACTCTGAGAACGTAGGAGAGGTGACAATTTATTACTCATTTTCAATAATTATTTTTCTATAGTATCCACATTTCTCTGGCTGCGTAAATGCCAATAAGAATAGAACAAATGCACTTGGATAAAATCTACCAAGAATGTTTGAACATTCTAAGAGTTTATCATTCACTGATCTTGCTGGACTTATCAAGCAAAATACCTACAGGAATCCTAAGAATAAAATCACATTTTTCTAACATTAACTATTTTGTTCTCTAAGAGCTTCCCCTCTAAGGATATCCTGGAACCAAAAGGATTTTTCTGGTTTAAGAGACACTGTGAGAAAGCGAAGAATCAGAAGTTTCCTTCACCTGGAAAAAAACATAGGGATGATGGGCTCATAAAAGAAATTGTACAATGCACAATACAAAGTACTCCCTAGCAAAATCAGTAAAATTGCTTCTTAGAAAAGAGACAAGGTTTAGGATAAACACCTTACTATCCTTGGGCTTCTTCTGGTCACCTTCTGACTTCTCACTTTTTTTATTTTCCAGACTCTCCTTTCTATAAAATAATACAATAACAATTACAAAGCATGCCATGTAAAGACAGACAATTTTAAATGAACTATACCAATTCTATGAAAATCTGAAAGCCTTATAATAAAATATTCGAAATATTTTGTACAGCTCTAGGGGTCAGAGCAATAAAATCTACTGCATTTGAATGCAATGATCCATTTAAAAGATTATTATTTTGAATATAATTCCAGAGGCTAATCCCTAAAACATTCAATGCATGATCATTACTCCCTTCTAGAGGGATAAACTGTGCCCTTGGACTCATACAAACAACTTTCATTGACTTCAACAGGCTTGCACTGATTTCAAAAGAAGGTTTTCTACTTGTCTATATAAGGCTTAGAGAACTGATTCCACAGGGAGCTGTGCACTGGCAACAACAGATAAATTCTTGTGCTAATTGCACAATAAATCCAACTGTTGCAATGTTTAAATATCAGCTGGTTTATCATTACATTCTTAATTCACCCCAATTACTACCTAACTTTTACCTAAAATTATATTGTTTGTCTATTATTTTAGTGTCTAGACAAACCCTTTTATTTTTTCCCTGAATCCAGCACATTTTGAAGTTGGTAAAGACATTCGTATAAAAACATCCTTATGGAAGAATTCTATACCCTCCTCCTTCCCTCTCCTGCTGGTTCAACATGCCCATCTATTTTACCTCGCATTCTTTTTCCTTTCCTTTTCTTCAGCTTCTTCTTTCTGAGCTGTATTTAGACTTTCAGCATCTGCCAAGTTATCCACAGCAATGGCCAAGAAGACATTTAGCAAGATATCTATTTCAAATCATTTTAAGGACATTATGCCTTACCACACTTGTGTGGTTTATTATCAGCATAAACACTGACAATGTGAGAGATATAAAACACATGTTCCCAACCTACAGCGTGGAGGTTTGTGATGCTGGAGTGTACTGCAAATAACATCCATTTAATGGACCAGACTGATACTGGCTGTAAAGTGAGCAAAGATCCATTAGGGTCATGGGTTTTAAAATAGCAGAATGCTTGAGGTATTTTTTTAAATAAATGAAATTCAACTTCATGCTAGCCTGAGCAAGTCCATGAATATGAAATTGTCTATTCTATGTGAAGACTGTTCAGGCATTTTGAAAAATTCATTTTTATAATGCACTGTCTTTCATGTCTACAACAATCTATATCAAATTCAGTTCTTCAGTCCATATCAGTTAACCACAAATACTAATACAAATACCATATAGGACAGAAAATACAATGGTTTTGCCCTTTCATCACCTCCTGACCTTTTAAGAACTTCTGAGAGAGGCAGTAGTTTGTTTCTACGCGGGGCCAAGGAAGTATTTCCAGATCGCTGAGGGCAGGGAAGGGGAATGTTGCAGTAGACTTTGTCCCAGCTGTGCCAGGGTGTGTGCCCTGGTCCCTGCCCTGCAGAGGGTCCCTGGCTCACCCTCAGCCCACGCCAGAGCTCAGGGCTGCGCTGAGCACTGGGGATGGATGGGGCACCATCACTGCCCACGGGCTGGGCTCCAGCCCTGCTCTGCCAGCCATCACAAACAGCAGCAGGGCACAGCTCCCAGGGAAGGAAGAAAGAAAACATTCTCTGCTTTCTGCTTAGTGGTAGCCAGAGATGGCCTGGAGATCCCTGCCTCTGGTTCCTCAGGGAAGAGGGAAAGGAGATGGCTGGGAGATCCTGCCTCTGGTTCCTCAGGGAGAAAGGAAAGGAGATGGCCTGGAGATCCCTGCCTCTGGTTCCTCAGGGGAGAGGGAAAGGAGATGGCTGGGAGATCCTGGCTCTGGTTCCTCAGGGAGCAAGGAAAGCTCTGTTTAAAGGTGCAGAGAGCCCTTGCCCATGGCCATTGACCCCCTCCCAGAGGGATTTTGTGGATGTCCCTGGCACACAGCCCCATCAGAGATGTTTCCAGGCAGTGTAAAGGATACAGTTACCACAGATGAAGAGGATAATGAAATATATACAGACAATCATGCCTGAGGATGAGGGACCACCGTATGCCATTATGCCATCATACATGACAGCATTCCAGTCTTCCCCTGTTAGGATCTGAGGAGCAGATATTAGGAGATTAATAGTAACTCAGCATCAAAAGTGAACAGAGAACACATTTCCTCTGACCACACAACACAACTAACCTTCTGTATGCATAAAGCAATACTGTGTTCTTTTCATGCATTGTTTTAAAATTCCCATTTAAACCTCTCCTGAAAGCTTGGGGTTAATTCTACCAGCTTCTTTTATTTTGTGCTATGCATTTATACGACTGAACTTCAAAGGCAAAAATAAAAAAAATGAAATTCTACTGAAATTTTATTGATCTTGGCATGCCAAAGTAAGAGCCCTGGTTTTCAGTAATGCCACTTATATAGCAATGCCAACAAACGTCCATCACTTAAAAATCAAGTTAGTATATGTTTTAAGGTTCTTTTTTTAAATACTGGCCACAAATCTGTACTATGATAAAAATTCTGAGTATTGCAATGCAGGCTTTAGGGGCACTTCATATATTTCTAAGCAACTTCTGAAAAAATATCAGTTTCATCCTGAGAAAACATGCAATATTCACTCTCCTTCCAAGCAATTAAATGGTTAAGAAAATAAAATGCATGCCATTTTCTAAAATTCTTTTTTTGAGAGCTAAACTTATCCAACTAATTTTCATTGCTGGTGGGCACCCAACAGGTTGGTTGTTCCTGAATGTCTTCTAAAACTGAAGGAATCTCCATTCCTTTGAAAATGAGGCATCCTAAAATCTGAATTAAATCTAACTCAGCTGAATTGGATAGTAAAGGTTTAAGTTTTTGTAGGGGCAATGTCAGGTCAAATGTGAACACTTTAACCCATAAGGAAATGTCTCATTAATATTTCCTTATCTTGAAATTAAATGGAAAGATTTTTCTGCTTGCTCTGGGCAAACAGCAGATGAGACCTCTACCAAAGTGACAGGAAGTTGACATCAATGTGAATCCTGCAGGGTCAGCTTTAACTCTCACCTACAGTGGCTGAAACCAAATATTGTGGTAATGTACACAGCCAAGTGTGAAGATGGCGAGCAAAATGAGACCAAATAGCCTAATTTCAGTATCCAAATTGGGAAAAATAAGTTTTAAAAAAGGACCACAAATAAGTGAAAAGTAAACTCTAAGTATGCCCCTACCACTTCACTAGTAGCAGACAAGTTTGCCTTAAGATTTTAATGAAACCTGGTCTCTAAAGAAATTAATGCTTATTTTTAATTAATTAATGCTTATTTTTTCTTATAGTGATATGACCCCAATGTAAATGTTACACATCTAATAAGTTAAAGAAAATAAATTGATCAAAATAAATATAACACTCCACCTCTTCTTCATGTCATGTGTTTGATGGAGAAAGGAGATTTAAGTCTGTGAAATAACACGACAGCTATGTTGCATAGATAGATCAAAGATATGAAACAAATGGTACAAATGGTGCAAAGTTACCAGAGTACTGAATTTAATGAGCAGAATGCTACTTAAAGTAAACTGCATAAATAGTATTCATGATTTTATTTTCAGGCAACATGATCACTTAAACAGTTTTGTTGATCAAAGGTAAAATGTCTCATACGGGATGAAAGAAAGTTACCTGGAATACAGTTAAAAGGGCTTGTGGAAAATTATCGAAGGTGCTCCGTTTTGTTTGAGTTTCATCAAAATTAAATTTGCCTCCAAACAGCTGCATTCCAAGCAACGAGAAGATTATGATGAAGAGGAAAAGCAGAAGCAACAGTGAAGCAATGGACTTCATTGAGTTTAACAAGGATGCTACCAAGTTGCTCAGGGATGCCCAGTGCCTATAAATTAAAATGCGTGTGTTAACACACACCAAAAAAACCCCAAACAAAACAGTAAAAGAGCAGTGCATGATGAAGTATTACAAAACAATTGCTGATCACTCTTCAGCTATCCTTAGAATTAGCAGTATTAGATAATCTTACCTTGTTACTTTAAAAATACGCAGGAGACGAACACAGCGAAACACTGAAATTCCAAGGGGTGACATAATTTCCAACTCCACCAAAATGGTTTCAACAATGCCACCACAAACAACGAAGCAATCAAAGCGGTTAAAGAGAGAAACAAAATAGGCCTGTAGGCCCAAGCTGTACATCTTTACTAACATTTCACAGGTGAATAAAGCCAGAAGAACTTTATTTGCGATATCTGGAACAAAATATTAAAGAAAAAAAGATTCTGAATTGCCTCATAGATTCCAGTTTTATTTTAACATATCAGTACTATACTTTCTACGTGAGTTTGCAGCTTTTTTGCCTAAAAAGGAAATACTGCTTTTTTTCGTGTTGGACTCTAGTTGATGCTTGAGTGGCAAAAGTTACACAAGGATGTAAAGCTTCCTGCCAGCTATAAACTATTCATCTTTCCAATCTGTTGTGCAGTTCATGGTTCCTCAGCTCACAGCTTGAGTCCACACTGTAACTTAAGCAACCAGCCCACAGCAAGTCCTGCTGTGCCAGTTCCCACTTCCTCCTCATCTTTCAAGCACAGTTACACGATAAAAGTACAGTTATTTACAATTTAGCATTGTCAGGTCTGTGCTGCTCTATTACTCAGCTGTGCTACAGCTATGGAAATCAAAGACCACATTCAGTTATTTCTTTTATCTCCCTCTGGCTGGGCTGAATATCCTTCAGACAGCAAACAACAAAATGGCAAAGTACAAAACTAGCCACTGAGAGAACGCAACCACCCATAGTCAAGACCAGGACAAGTAATTTTTGACTGTACCTTGGATCTGGGTCAGCCAGTCTGGTTGATTGTAATGCTCTGATGAGATAGTTAACGTGTTCAAAAAGACCAAGACAATAACAAGCCAATAAAATGTGACAGATTTTACTGCAGCCCTACATTTTCTTCTGTTAAAGCGGTTCCAGCGACGCCAGCGTCGACTGAAAGTTCAAATAAAAATAAATTTATTATTATATGGAAAACACATATAAACTTAAGGAGAGTGTGGTTTTCTTCTGTGTAGAAAACAAGTTCAATTGTGTTTGTGTGAGCAGGCGTATTTTCATAAATATGTGTATAATACTTCAATAGCTGTGTAAGTCATCACCAGTTGAAGATTAGGGACCGCTAACATGTTATTCCTTTTTTTATATTTCCTAATAGATTTCTAAATGTAAACCACAACATTTGGAGACTCCAATTGCCTGTGACATAATTAGATTAAGATGCATTTAACATTTCATTGGGTAACAAAGTATATGTATCTTTCCAAGGCCCCATACATTTAGTAGCAATAAAGAAAAGTCAACGAATCAATTCAGAATTCAAATTAAATTCAGTATAAAAATGTAGGCTTTGAGTTAAACCACAAAGAGAATTCTGGCAGCATTAAACAGAATAGGAATGCTGAGGTCACCTTTTAGAAATCTACCCTATAACATCAGAAACCTTCTTTAGTAATTCCTAGAGATTTCTACTGATGTGCACTGAAATTGTGTCAGTGGGCAAATGTCTGTGAAATAAAAAAGAGCGACAAGCTGAGGCTGTACCTAGATATGAGCTGGATTCAACAGTGAGGATATATGTTTGGACTCATAAAACTAGATTTCTCTGCTTCACTTCTGGGAACTCTGTTCAAGCATTAACTAAGTTTTCTTTGTACATCTTAAATTTGTACTTGTAGTAAAGGAAATCAATACTGGTTTCAGATATCAGTACAAAGACGATTCAAGCCTTGGCAGTATTCTAACCATATAAAGGAAAAATATCCTGTCCTGCCCTAATTCAACATGGAATTCAAGACATAACATTCTTATCTTTCCAATCCCCTGCTCTAAGGGCTGTGTCCATGGCCATCAGCAGGATGCCTCACTCTCTGGGTAGGTTAAACTGACTGTTCTGACACTTACAGAACACCCTAATATTGAAGTCCATGAGACAATAGAACAATATGAAAGAATATTGAAGAACAACAATGGTGGCATATTTCACTTATAAGACTCACAAGCAGGCTCAAACTGCATAACTCCAAGCTTTCTGAAGCCAGTGGGGCTATTTTTTTGTTTTCCCCAGAAAGATGTGTGGAGCCAGTGATAGCAAAATATAGCTAACTGGTATATATATGAATGTGTATGAATAACATAGGCATACATAAACAGACTACAGAAATAAAACAAAAATTCAAAAAGGAGAATAGCAGTAAATTTCTCCATTAGGTTGATACAAGTAAAGGCATGCTCCCAAAGATTTACTTCTATTTTGACTTGTAGTGCAGCAGGTAGGCGAGCTTGCAATGAAAAGCATTTTCTATTTTGATCCAAAGGCATTTTGACATTACTTTCAAAACAATATCCTTGATAAGTTATGGCCTGACTTACTTTGTGCTCAAACTCAGTGTACTGCCATTGCAGAGTAAATTCCAGAAGCTGGAGTGAGGATCAGCCCAGAAGAGTGAGAATTGAACCAAGATTTTGCATTTACCTTAGAAAGTGATTATAAGAGGAAAATACTGACCTGAACTTGGATTTTGAGATGGTTTGACTAGAAGAAAAAAAAAAATACATTTTTAAGAATGGGGAACAATTAATTAACAAATTCATTTTCTTTAGAATTTCACATCAGCATTACACATACATAAAACAAACTTCTAACAAAATGCATCACGAATGCTGAAACTCTTTTGTCTGTTATTTATTTCCTGAAATACTATTTCAAAAACCTTACAAAATTTCTTGGTGAAAGAAAGGAAATCTCCTTTAAAACTCAGTAAATAAATTTTGAATAAACATGTAGAAGCTGCCTGGAAGTCATGAATATCTGAGCAAATAAATAGTGAATACCATGGGTTATAGAAACACTCTCATATATTGTTATTGTCTAAAAAAATACATATTTTCCAGGTCATGCATATTTTAACAGAAAATATTTGTTTTTACATGTCATTAGAAACTTCCATTCTTTTCTTATAATTTTGGACAAAAATAGTAATTTATACAAGCTTCTAGGAAATCACAATTCCACCACTCCAAGCTGAGTTGAATTGTCTTACACCATCTTAACCTGAGAATTTTAGGAGCGCTTTAATACTCTTATAATTGGTCGAATATCAAACTCCTGCGTGTGCCATACAAAGCCTGGCTATTTCAGGGCACTTTTGTCTAAACAAACAGTGGGGAGAGAAGGACCCTTCGAAATGCTGAGATGCTCTGAGCTGCTGGGGTGGGATCTGGGCTCCCAGCCGTGCACTCACCACAAGCTCCCGCAGCACGCCGGGCTCTCCCCTTCCCCGCTGACGTTCTCCGTGTTCACCGACTCGGTCTCGCTGGTGGGCATGCTCGCTGTGGGGACACAGAACTGCCTCAGAGCCAGCCCCACGCAAGGCATGGCGCTGCTGGCATCTCCTCACCCATGGCAAGAGGGCCTCCAGCTCTGCCAAGAACTTGGAAGATCTGAGGAGTCGTAGATGAAGTCAGACACTTCATCAGTCCTCCTCTCTCACCGAAAGGAAGCACGCCGAACTCCAGAGAGAATGGTGGCTTTTTTATTTTTGTTGTTTCTTTTTAGTGATTCAAGATAATTGCTTACAATTCACTGCAGAGTATAAAGTAGAGGAAGTTTGTACAAAGAGTATGCTACCCTAGCAAAGAAACTGAGCTAGATTCTGAAACTTTTCCCTTTGAGAAGAGTTCTGTTAACACTTTGGAAGTGCTTTTCTGTTGAAGTGCTATTAAAAGCTCTCTGATTCCAAGAAATATCGTCAAACCTCTGAAAGTAGGAACAACACACTGTGGTCACACTGACCACTCTTTGCTTTTACTGACATTGTGAATTATTGAGGCAAGATGCCAGAAGGTAAATGTGCCTGCAAATACTGCATGAGCAGAAGGCAGAAGCAGGGGAATGGGAGAATGGTCCTTCATACCACTAATAAAAAGGAGACAAGTACATTTGCCACAGAGTGAATTACTGCACACAGAGTGGATCAGTACCGAGTGGTTAGCAGGTGTAGCTGATGGTTTTTTAGACAAAACTAATTTTCAGCTGAGTCATCACCATTTGTCTGCAAATCAGCTGAAATATAGAGGGAGGACACCTTATGTCCAAAAGTGTTAGGAAATTATAAACAGCCAAAGTTCTCAGCACTTCCTAGGGGAGAGCACTGCTTCCATGTCTGCAAAGTGAGCATGAAAGGAAAACCTTAGGAGCAAGAAAAGGGTAAATTAATGTTGCTGATCTGTACAGTAGAAATACCATTTCAAGTAGGAAACATCAGAGAGGTGCAAGGTGCACTGAAATTACTGTAAAACAGCAAGAACAAAAGAAAACCAGAGCATTCTAAAGGTATTCTGGTGTGTACCTTCCACTGTTTTGATGGTTTGCTTGGTTGGTTTATTTGGTTTGGTTTGTTGGGAAGGGTTTAAGCCAATGTCTGTGAACTGACAATGTGACTCAGGGCAATACATTGCCAACTTCTGATAGGGAGACCTCACTATTTTGGTAGCCTAAAGGATGATATGAGATTTAAGAATCAGACCCTGAATTTTCTGCTTTGTGCACAAATCAGGTACAAAGTGATAAATGTTAGAAACAGTCTCTCTGCACAGCCTCCATACTGCCTCAACACCAACATGAAGACAGAGGGGAGTGGGAAGGGCTGGTTTGGATTCTGCGCCCGTCAGTCCCATCCAAGCTGGAGACTGACAGGTCTGTGCAGGCCAGGTACTCAGCTACTGCTGAGAATCTGTCCCCATGAGCAAGTCACTGTTATATAGAATGCTAAACAGAGTGGCATAACAAAGAAAGATCCAAAATGTCCATGCAGGTGTTTGAATAAACAAGGCACTTCAGGCAGTGAGCACAGCAAAACCTTCTTTCACAAGGTTCTTCTGTTCTGATGATTCTTTTAAAATATTACTGTAATTACTTTATATATTAAAAGTCTCTGGTTAGCACCTGCAAGTGTCTCAATTCTAATATCATGCTTCCCTTTATAAATCTGTTTTAAAATAATGAATTTTGCTAGTCCTGTAAGAACTTCACTGCTTACAGAGTTCAAAAGGAATTTCATTCAAAAGTAAAGAAAACAATCTTAGATGTTCAAATTCAACTATTAAAATTTCAAAGGGTTAAAGAAAAAAAATAATGAAATTATTTCAAGCATAGTCTCAGGGCTTCAGAACTAAGAATTTTTATTTTTAAATGCCAGTTTCTTTTGAAATAACTATAAGTATATATAAGTATACCCTGTCTGGTAAAGAACTGAACTGGTTGCCTTGTGCCAGGTGACTTGACTGCTGTTAGAAAACACAGCATTACAGTCACTTAATTATGAACATTTCAGCACTTGTGATGAGCAACTGCAAAATAAGAGTGCTGAAATCTTTGTTTCACACACCATTAAGAGCTGCCAGGAAAACACAGCTAGGCCTACTTCCATGATTATTGCCTATGTGCAATGAGTCCCACACTTGTATTTCAAATTTATCAACCCTTCTGTCCCCTGGAAAAAAGGTACCTAGAATCCAACTCTTCATAAAGTGTCACTCCACTGAGTGACAAAAAAGCTACATTTAATGGAAGTAATGTAAGTGCATGTAAAAGTGAAGTACTATTATTTTAACTCAAGTCTCCCCTGACTTTATCTGTTAGCCCACAATAAGAAATACCAGCCCCTTTTGAACACAATTATTTGAAGAAAAACAAAGTAAAAATATCTTTGTCCCTACTGAAGTGAATGTCAATTCTCTTAATTATGAAATACATCAGAATGTTACTGTGCTTCAGATACCACAGGGCTCTTGCTGCATCTCTATCAGTGACTTGCAGGTGCTGTATTACAAAGAGAAGAGGGAAAAAAATGAACCAATTCACATTAGAAACTCAGCTGCCATTATACTGTAATTTATATGTCAAAATTGAAACTTGACAGAAGTACTGAGAAAGGCACCATGTGGAAGTCCAGCTCCAGCAATGCCAGCAAGTCATGAGGTCTTTAGGCAGAAGAAAAGAGCAGCACCGCATGTCCACATCCACTCTGCTAATGCAAGCAACCTGCCAGGGCCCAAAACAACTCAGCTCCATGGCCACAGCTCCATAAGGGCAGGTGGTGTCCATGAGGCAAACACAGAACACAATTTTGAGAGACTGACCTCAGCAGGGTCAGTTCTGAGATCTGTAAACTGGCACCCCAGTATTGAAAGAAAGATGCCAAATTTTGTCTTTCCTTTATTCACCTTTTGCCCTTATTTTACTGGCATTCTTCTGGAAAGATTATCTAGATTTCTAGATAAAATAATCTCTTCAATTAAGCTAACTGGTTTCATACAAAAGAATGCTTGCATTAGACAATATAAGCAACCCATACAGCATGCAGCTTAATACTTTCCTGAGTGGATAGAAAACAGGTCAAATACATAAATTACTCCATTTTTCTTCTGTGGATAAGAATATAACATGAGAAAAACTATCCATTGTATTCAGGAGGTACTCTAGGGAGTTTCAGACTTTGGAGCAAGGACTTCCAACTCCACTCCAGGATGTAACATAACTAATAAACAGTGAAGAGCAAGCCACTGTCTATCAGCAATGCTGGGCCCTTGCCAGCTAGAGTTAGAAGAAATAAATTCCATAATCCTGAAATACAACAATTCAGTGTCACTGTAGAAGCCAGAAGCGGGCTAAATTACAACCTGAATTACTGAATTGTGGTTTCAAGTATTATTATTGGAAATGTTTTCCTCTCTAATGGAAATTATTAAAATTTTAACCTGTTTCAGCTTCAGCTGTGCATTTTCACATTGGTGCATGTTGGGCAGCCTTTTGGTTAACTGTGCTGAAGGAAAAGTGCTGCAGAAGTGGATCGATCTGCACAGCTCATCTGTATTGGCTACTGCAGAGAATCTTGGCATTATACTAAACTGGCAAAATTTTAGATCACTCTTACAAAAAATTTCATGTTGTGTTTGCTAGTAACAGCCAACCAATTCCTTGAATTGCTGGTTCAAAATTTTCCTAATTCTTTCTCAAATTAGTACATTAATTTTCTGAATCCTTTTTATGAAATCTTTGAGGTAGTCAAATGGGAAAACAGAGTGGGAAAAAAAATCCCCAAAGTGGCAACATTATCATTGCAAATTCATCTCAAATTTTCCCAAGTCTGCTGTATGCCCAGAAAACACTTCAGAAAGAAGTGGCACTATCTCCTGTGACTGTGAAGCTTTTCAGGGTAAATTCAGTTTAAGGAGAGACTGCTTGAAAGATGTTCTCCATGATAGTGTAGCAAGATATATTTTTCATAGTGTAGATTTAATGTTGCTGTAGATCATTCTTATGGGCTCTCTCTTTTTATAGGCAGCCCATGGAAAAGCAATATAAGGCTGGCTGCATAGCAGTGAAAGGAGAGCAAATAAATTGGGTTTTGTTATACTAGCATCACTGAACCAACCACTTGGAGACTGAAGGATGACACTGAGAACCTTGGGAATGCTTCATATTCTACACACATGTTGCTTTTAATGGACATACAGGTAGAGGGAATACAAAGAAAAATATTTCGTGTGGTGTTTCTAATCCAGAGACAGTCTAAGCTTCAGCTCCTCAGATCAGCAGCATAATCATCTCGGGAAGAAATAAACTTAGGCCATTAATTTGTACTTTGGAAAAACCCTACTCACAAAAGGTGCACCTGCCCTGCAAGGCAGAGGAATCCAAGCCAGTGCCCATGAGTTTGGGATGCCTCTGACTTGCAAGGTCAAGCATCAGGCATGGCACAGCAGCCACTGCCAGCAGGAGACAGCAGGTGCCAGGCAGTGCCAGGCTGGTCCTGACAGACATCAGAACCTGATTGTTTAAGGGCTGTGTTGAAATACATAGTTCAAAGTAAAATTGCAAGTGTCTTCTCACAACTTTAATGGAAAAACTGTTTCAGCATGCAGAGCTGAGTGAGCTATCAGACAGTGATATGTAAATGTCTATATGTAACAGCTGCACAAACAATTTCAAGCAGACTCACTGTTTGAACAAAATTAGTCTAACAGGCCCTAGCAATTTCTGACTTAGAATTCTGCATTCTCTAAAGTAACTGGATGAGAGTTTCAGCCTCAGTCTGGGCCACAATAGTAATTGTTAGGACAGCAATAAATCCAGTTGGTTGAATAACTTAGTTGCAGATAGGACTAAAATTGGATCTCCTAACTACTGCAACTGTGCTCATGTCAAAACAGGACATTTGCCAGTATTAAAACAGGTAGATTAGAAAATAATTAGCATACTTTAAACCTCCTGCCCATCTTCAGTGTGGGTGGGAAGAAGTGAATAAAACAAATTACAGAAACAAAACCATCAATAACAAAAGGAGTTACAGTAAAAGCTTGTTATGTTTTGTTAGATTCTACATCATAAGTATCAAAAGTAAATAGTGTTATCATCATGCTGTTCTAAGCTTACACTTTGATGCATTATAAATCTTGTAAAATACTTTTATTACTTTCTTCATGCCTAAATTTAAAATAGATTTTTCATCTGGTTTACCTGACTTCTGAAAAAGAAAACCTATTCTTCAAGAACAGCCACAGACAAAGACACAGACAAAGGGGAAATGTGAATGGATTAACCACTCTGCTTTAGGGAGGAAGAGCAGCACCTCTATTTCAAACATGCACTTCAACCAGGAGGAAGGTCTGCATGCACAAGGGGTTCCATGCTAGAGGGCTGTGCCTAGGTTAGAGAAATGCAAAGAGTCTGTGCTCCCGAAAGCTACCACATCCAATGCAGTATGGGCAAAAAAGAAAAGTTCAACTGCAAATCCGAGCACGTTTTACCATGTTTATTGGAAGAACGGCCAAAGCAGCTAAGTCTGCTTTTCTTCTTGTCTTCCATTAAGTCAGCCAGTGTAAGCCCTGGGGAAGCACATGTAATCCCAGCAGTGACGCGGGAGGTGGCAGCAGTCACAACGCAAAAAACAAAGACGTGTCCGTACACACAACACAGGCAAGGTTAGGCAAAACAGACTGACATCACCGGCAGCACGACTGTCACAGCTAAACCCCTCACCTCTCACGGCTCCTCGCATTTTGAGCTAAATTCGCAGTGCTTTGAAGGCAATGGAAGTTTTTTTTCATTGGCTTCAGGATAATCAATAATAAAGACTTCCAACTTTCACTAAAGGCATGTTTACAATTCTAGTAATTAAAAGTATTCTGTTATTCAACAGCATTGAATACCTGCCCATTATCAGCATCAGAGACATACAAATGCATAGGATTTATAAATAAATTACTTAATGACTTCTATGATTAGAAATTTTCAAATGCTGGGGGGGCATTGCAGGAACCTCAACTGCAATTTTAAACAATTACATGAGAAACTATTAATCACTGACTTAACCATCTTTGAAATCTCTGCCTTTGCCTGCCACAGAAATCTTGTGTATCCTAAACCCAGAGCTCTTCTACATCATTGAGGGGCACCATGGTCACCATCCATCTCCATAAACCAGCAGTAATCTGTATCACCCAGAGGTTTAGATATTCAAAACAGATACAGAGTTGCCTAGAAGCCTGAAAATTATTATTTTGACTATCTTGGGACCCAGCTCTACTTCATGCTTCCAAGATGGCTCAAGAAAAAAACATCACCAATACATTTCAACTAAATTTACTACCTAAAAATATCTGAAATGCAAGGAGGTGGGGCAACTCGGCAACCCTTCCTCCTTTACAGGCCGTTGCAATTGATATTAACATTGAAATACCAAGCCTCATATTTAAGGACAGGTGCATAAATCCAGGAGTGCTAGAAGATTGCCTGTTCACTGTACATTTTCACACAAAAGCATATATGTCTGCCTGAAATTAAATTCTTGGCATTTCTCTTAAAGCTCTTTTAATTACTTTCCTTCTATTTTCACTCTGCAAGTCTTCTACAACCTTTAACTCAGCCTAAAATTATGCCTAAGTTAACAGCTTGGACATAAAAGTTCTTTCAAAGTCAGTAGATATGCAAAGTAATTTTGCATATTATCTGTATGACCTCAAAGCTTTTTAAAGAATGCCAGAGCAAATGGGGGGTTTTTGCAGCCTATTAACAGACATCCAATTTAAACAGGACAAAAAGGGTTCCTGGAATTTCACCTGTAAACCGAGTCCATTGGCACCACAGCTGACAACCCAGTCATCCAACACTCTCTGCAAACTCAGCATCACCTAGAATTCTACACAGCAGCCTTGTACAAATGTACTTACTCCACAAAATGTGCCATCTTTTGCATCTCAGGCTTAGGATTTTATACCAGTACTCAAACCCAGAGTTTATGCACTCCTTCCACACATTAGTAGCAATAACGAAGTGTTGTGAATTCTGGCTTTTTTTGCTCCGTTCTAGATAAAAATTCTATTTGTGCAACACATTTTCCAATAGACATAAATTATTCCTTTCCGGTGGTGCAGGAATCAACAGCAACCCACAGTTTCCCTTGCAGCCTCTCATAAAATCAGTGTCCTTCCAGTCAGTAACACAGTCCCTTACTCACATACTTTACTTTTATTGTGAACTAAAGGACTCATAAAATTCTGAAACTCAAAGATTCTGAAAAACTACTACTATCACTGCAATACAGAGATAGTATACTGTCTATCATACTTCAATATACTTCAACATCAAACTACCAGATAAATCACCTGGTTCTAACAGCCTACTGTTAAATAAATACATCATAAATTATATTTCTTAGTGTCAAGTGAAAATCCCACAAGATTTCATTTACTGCACACCCAGTTAAGATAGCTAGTAAAAATGTTCTCTATTGTATTCTGAATATCAAAAAGAAAGACACAGAATGTTGTTTTCCTATTTCAACAACAACAACAAAACATCCTCCGTATTAGCATAAGGTTATTTCTTGACTGTAACTTTGGTCATATTTTTAAGCACTTTATATCATTATTGTTTTCCTTGCATGCATCCACAGGAAAACACATTCTGAGGATTTACAATAACACTTAATGGCATATGGCTTCTCTGCACTAACTCTTTCCAGAACACAAATAAAGCAAAGTTTATAAGTCTCAGTAGTGACTGAATGCAGACAGTGATTCATACATGGACACCCCAAGCAGAATTTTGTTGTAGGATTCCAAATTACCTTCCATGACTCAGCATCTCCATATTGACAGAAAATTGCTCTGCTAACCAACACTTCTGCAAACTGGGAAAGGGAAAGCACTGGCCATGCTGCCTTCCCTGCAGTGCAACACCCCCAGGAAGAGTCAAACTGTCCCCCACAGAAGTAGACAGGAAGGAATACATACTGTTCCTTTTGCCTTCTTCATCAGCCTCTTCATCATTCTCAGGGTCAATGTCTTCTGCCTGGGTAATCCAATCTAAATATCCTTTCAGGTCTTCTTCAAGCTGCTGTTTTTCACGTAGCTTCTGGAAGTCCCCACGGGCCTTGGCCTTTTCCCTTTCTTTGGAAAATTCTCTATCAAATGCAGATAAAGCAGAAAAAAAACACTGATTGACAAACTCTTTGGCATTTTAATCAAAGTCTTGACACTGCAGATTAGCACAGTGACATAGAAAATACACTGAAGATTGGAGTGCTGCTTTGAAAACAAGGTAGAGGTGCAAAGAAGTCATGGCAAATCCCTACCACTTCACATCTCAACTTTCAGAGCTTTTATGATTTAATCAAAAATTAAGCGGTATTTTTGACACTTCCCATAAGGGAAGAGTCAACTCTTCTCATTTAATTACTGCTCTTCTATACAGATCTCAAAATTTCTTTTATCTACAAACAGAAACTAGCTTGCAATAATGAAGCAATTTCACATTTAAGTATTAAGTTTCAGTGAAAAGAAAATTCTGGTTTTAGAAAAGGCCATTCTAAAATCCTTCCTCTCCCGGTCACAGTTCATTGGCCATGTCCAAACACACAGAACCCCACTTCTGGGCTCTCCCTTAACAATATCACACACAGACTCCTGTGATGCTGGAAATTTTCTCCCTGCAACAGAACCTAGAAGTCCTCACAGATCAGAAACAGAAACTTAATCCTCTATCTCACTGCCCCAGTCTCAAGACAATGTATTGGACTCTCTATCCAGTTTAGTTCATGACTGGGATCAATCCCTGAATTGTCATGGAATGATAATAAAAATAATGAAATCATGCTCTTTGATGAGGAGATTGGATAAAATGGCCTCCCTAAGGTCTTTTTCAACCTGAACTACCCCATAAATCTAAGATTTCCTGAATTACATATGACTCAAGACAACTAACAATTACATTCTATATTCTCCCTCCACAACATCTCACATGCCAACATCATTAAAACTTTTGGTGTGATCCACAGCTCCAAATGAGAAACCCCCTCTGCGACAAGGACAAACACATTCCAATTTATCTGAGTATCAATATGTAGTGTTAGGGGCAGGCAAGGATCTTTTGGATTGTACGCTAAGTACATACAATTCAGTATCTAAAGTTAGCTTGTTTTGACTAACATGTTAATCTTTGAAGGGTTTGGGTTGGGAGGGACCTCAAAGCTCATCCCATTCTGTGTTCCTGCACTGGGACCTCTTCCACTACCCCAGGCTGCTCCAAGCCCTGTTCAACCTGGCCTTGGGCACTTCCAGGGATGTGGCAGCCACAGCTTCTGTGGGCAATGTGTACCAGGGCCTCATCACCCTCACAGGGAAGAATTTCTTCCTAATATTGATATAAATTGCCTTCATTCAGTTTTAAGCAGTTTAGCCCTTGTCCTATTGCTACTCACATTAATATTACAATAGGGCTTAAGTTAAACTTTAAAAAAAAGTTAGAGCAATTTCATTTTCCATGAATTTGCATCTCCTTTATTTATTGGAAAATTTCACTTGAAGATATTCCCTAGTTAATATGCTCTTAAGGGGAAATTTATTGAACCACTCAATAATACCCTTTCTCAAGTGGAAAATATTATAAAATTCGCATAAGACAAAAATATTTTAAGACAGTCAAACAATTAGCAATAAAAATATTGCCCTAAGAAAGCAGAATAGAATAACAGAAAGTCTCCATTTTTCAAAATAATATTACAATTTGGTGATATACACTGTTTGTTTAGAATTACAAACACATAATCACTCCAGGGGGCATCTTATTTATTTTTACTGGCTGCTTTAGTCTTTAAACATGTCAGAGAAAAAATTTAGTATTTAGATGACATCAGTAAATTTAAGTGTTAAGCTGTTTACATACAACTATAGAGATGCTGGAGGCTTTTTAATGTTATGTTGCAGAAGTTACACAGCTTTCTGCTGCAAATGCTAAGAGGCAGGCATTTCATCTTTTACAGCTGAGGACTTAATTCAACAGCACTTCAGCCTGGCACATGGGGATCATCCTGTTCCATCTGATGGCGCTGTAATGAAGAATGCCTGTGCTTGCTTTGCATTTGCTACCCTTCACCTCCCATCCAGGACCAGATCCTGCAAGAGGCCATCTCCTCACAAAAATTCCAGTGAGAGAGAGAGCTCTAAAGATCTCTCTGAGAGATAATCACTCTAAAAAATAACCAGAGTGATTGCACAAGTCAACAAGAAACTGTTTGGGTTAAGGAATGCCAGGTTTAAGCTTCTCTCAGAGAGAGGATTAGAGCCTGTCCTTTCCACCTGATTGAGGCAGCGTGCTCATGACTCACTTCCCACAGGCAGGATCTCTGGAGAAAGAGCTATCATGGCAGAGGAGGAAATGAGAAGTAGCAAGCCTTGCTGGCTTTTACTAAGTATTCATGTGTTTTTCATTTAAAGTCCTTCAGGTATTTCTCATTAATTCAAAGGAGATGTGACGCATGAGGGTGAAGTAAAACAAAGTTGCTATTATTATATAGAGTGAAGTGAACAAAATAATTTTTTAGTTAATCAGCTGGCAAGGCTGATCCTTTGAACAGAACTTCACCCATGGCTGAACTGCTCTTTGACTTCACATTAAAACAGCTGCATACAGAGAATTAAACCTAGTTTTTATACACAGCTGATTCTGACCTTTCCCTTTAGTACTGCACAGAAGTCAGATGCTGCCTTGCTACAGGCTGCTGCCATTTATCAGTAGGGGGAGATACAAAGGTGCTCATTTCCATGATACTTAAAAATTTCAATTTTATTTTTAAAACTGATTGTTTATAAGGAACTATAAAACATGAGAAGGTAATTTTTAATTTTTTTTTTTAAAAAGGGGGAGGGAAGAATCTCGCTCAATGGTACTTGGGACATCCCTCAGACACATATGTACATACTCCTTTTAGGGGAATGCCATTAATAAGAAAGGAGAATTTAATAGAATTGGAAAGTAATTAATTTCCTGTTGGCAAAACAAAAGCGTCTCTTTTTCTTGGCCAAGAAATAAGCAATTTGAAAAAGATGATGGGGTGAGAAGTGGGAGAGATGTCGGCTCTTTAAAGCTCCTGACAAAGACATCGGGACAAAAAGATACTTGCATATTTAGGTAAAGATACACAGACATTGGCTGATTTCCTGGAAGGAGGACTAAGACAGCTGCTTGTGCAGCATTTCATGGCTGGGGAGTGGGAAGGGTGGGTCCAGGGCAGAAAAGAAAATCTTTCAGCTCTGCAGGCAACACAGGGACTGACGTGGTCAGACTGGTGGCCTGAACTGGCCTCCCTGTCATCAACCCAGCACTCAGGCCAGCAGCCTCTGAAGCTGACAGGCTCAAGAAACTGCACATTAATTGCAGTAAGTGGACTTAAGCTCTGTAAATATTTGGTTTCACAAATGCCTGTGCTAAGAGCTAACTTTGAAACACGTATTTCATTCTGGTTTGATAAAGTGACCTGGATCTGATATTTGAAAGTATTTTGGGCAGGGGGTGCTGCATTTGCAGCACAATAGAGACATCACTTGCAAAATAAAGCATTTTATGGAGACTAATTTACATAATCTCATTTACTTTTAGTGATAACTAACCTACTATATAAAATTCAGAGTTTATTTCTGTTGCCCAAAAATTCCTCGTCTCCTAGCAGAAAGATGATCTCATTTCTCTGTTCAGGCACAACACCATCATCATCAATGGTTGTTGAGGCAGAAGCATATAAAATGCAGGGCTTGAATTCATGCTTCAATAGTCTGGGGTAATCATGCCAGATTTTTCTTTCCTCAGCAGAGTGAAATAACCCCTGCTGATGTGCATCAGTTGGGAATGGCTTGATGCAACAAGGTGGAAGTGGCAGCAGAGTGCCTGCTGGGACTCAATTACATCTCCCTGGTTCTCACACCTTCAATTACAGGCAAGGTCATATTAACCAAAAATCCTAAGGCAATTTGTTGAAATTCTTTGGTACACTCTCCCTTCTCTCTGTGTACTTACAGATAGAATAACTGGAGACACCTCTACCAGCCTCCTACCAGCTGAAAGCTTTCCCATGCTAAAGGCCAGGGACATTTCATCAGGGGGCCTGCACAGCAGCAGGAGTGTGGTTGAAACTTCTGTGTGTCTCTAGGCATTGATGACGGGAAACAAACAGGTGCTTTTGATATCAGAGCATAAAGCAGGACACAAACCCTTTGCTAGCCATATTCCTGCCCTTTTGTGTCACTGCAAATGCAGTGGGAGGGAGAGTGAATCTCCTGCATACAGAGCTCACTGCACACAGGGTCTGGTATGGGGAAAGTGTTAAGCTAATTCTATATGTAGAACTGCCAACCAGACATCCCAGACTCATTTATTCACAGAGAACTGTCACATAATAACAAAAATGTACTCGCACGAGTACAGTGTTGGGCACCAGACTTGCAGGAGAGGTTTCACACAGTGGTAACCATACCAACCAACAAATCAGCAGAATCAAGTCAGAGAACTAAAACTACCTCAAGTGTACAGCTAAGCAGGGACAGCAGCTCATAGCTGGGTGTAGAGTGTAACAGATGTGAAGAGACATAAAAAAGGTTAAGTACATCACATCTTTAAATACAGGAGATTTGTAGACATCATTGTCTCCCCTTCTTTTAGAGGGAAAAAACCTCACAGGCTGAACACTAGAATTATTACTCTAGGGCAAAACCAAAAAGTCCTAGCAGGAATTTTCCTTGAGCAAGGAGCATTGGGCCCTTGATGGGGAAATGCAAACTGGTATTACCCACCCATGGCTATCTCTGCACAGTTGGTCAGCAATTACCAAAATGTGCATTCCACAGCTCCAGCAGCAGCTCTGTGGAGCAGGGGCCTGTCCAGCCTTACTGTGCCAGAGAGCTATGGGATCACCAGTAGGAACAGACAGACAGGGAACCATTTGACAGAGCGCCAAAACCGAGATCTGCTGTTTCAGACCATTGTTAATTAGATCTGCATATTAAGATGTGCCCCTCCTCTCCTGGGTCAAGCCCCATTTGGCCCAGGGCACTCAGGATTTCTTGGCAGAAGAAGGGGCAGGTGTGAGCCCAGGACCAGAGGCTGCCATCCCCTGACATCGATCCGTGCCCCCTCCATGGGGTTTGTGAAGCTGCCCTGTCTTGATCCCTGCCAGGGGCTCCCCAGCAAGTACCCCACAGCATTAATCCCTAAAAAACCTCGGTGTGGTGAGTTCAGACAAGACTGAAACAAAATCAATTCCCTCCAAGCTCTTATTCAAGACTTCAGACCTGACCTGACTTTAGTGGTTTCTATCTAAAGCAATCAGTTACTTTCTGCTGTATACAGCTGCAAGTATTTGCTGATTAATTATTGTTAGTATATTCAACTGATTGATCAAATATAATATTTGCTTTCAAAAGTTTTACTTTCACCATGACACAGAAATTAAATGACCCTGCTTCAGCTTATAACTTCTTGAGATCTATAGCTGAAGTCCCTCTCCTTGTTTCCAAAGTATATTCAGTTTATTTATGGGAAGGAGTTACATTTTCAGCAGTAATTTTTATTTTATATTTCTCACTAGGCCTTCCTGCTGCTGTGAAAAGGAGCCCTGCCAAAACCAGTTCATTTTCCTTTTGCTGAAAGGCTATGGATGACAGTTTACTGCCATTTTCTATTTGGTGAATCATTATTCAAATGTCTTTTTCTATGATTTTTTCCATATATACTGTAGACAACAGTTCTTAGGTGTATAAGCTTATCTGCACCAACATCATTTATATGACATTAATTGACAGATACTGCTGGGAGATTGGGGTGGATGAGCACAAACCCTTAACTTTTAGAATCACTATGTACATAGATTGCAAACATTGCTGGGGAAAACAAATTGAAAAAATTAACATTCCCTTAGTAACCTGCAAGATCACATGCAGGAGGATGTAAGGACATGTCAAAGCCTATGTTTTGATGCCATTTTGCAAGGCAATAGGCAATGAATTCAACTTATAAATTTATTAGAGTGTATTTGAAAGGTTTTATTTGTTCCCGTGGCTACCCAAAGAAACACTAATGCCTTGAGCAGAAAATGCCATCAGCAGAACCCATCTCCTAATGATAAAGACTATCTTCAGGAATAGATTATCATGCATCATTAAAAGCCATGCCTCTTGGTAAATGATTTATTTCCTCTGTTCATAGCAAACCAGTTTAATGCATGCCAAATTACCGACATGCCTATTTTAACTTCTTGGGTTTTTTTTTTTATTTTAACTTTCTACACTTTCAGGAGGGATGAGTATCTCCATCCTGATCTTTATTTGTTAACTTTCTAATAACCTTAACCTTATAATTTCTAACTTTCAATTTCAGCTCACTCTTTTGCACCAATAACCATTCTAGGCTCTGGTCTTTTACACTGGAATATCTGGAGGAGGACTGTCCTGGACTCCCAGTTTCTATGCCTAGTATTTCATACCTTCAGAGAATTCACTTTTAGAGTACTGTGAATACTTCTAGAGTAAAAACAGTAAGAGTAAAAAGAGTTTTCTAGAGTTTTTTGAAAAAGCTGAATTAACTCAAGCCTACGAATTCTCTCTATCCTTGTTATCCAAGGGAATTACTTAGGAAAAAAAATCTCCACAGTCAGCTTCCATGCAGAAATCACAATATTTACCACATGCAGATTCCATACACGCATTGTTTCTGTTCATTTACACTACTGATATTAAAAATATGAACTGTATTTTTAAGAATGTCACCTTCTGCAGGCAAGACTGACATGGATCACCAGGAAATACTCACCTTCAGAAAGAGCTAGATGTAAAACAAAAGTTCTGCCAAATCATCATTCTCATCCATTTTACAGTACCTAAATACATCAAACATGCAGTGCACAAGAGGCATTACAGAACTACAAAGGGGCAGATGGTCACAGAATAACAAAGGAGTGCAAAGAGAATAACTGAATATTTTACAACAACAAACAGATCAAAAACAGCAAACAGATTAAAATGTACACAGCACAACCTGATATAAAGGAAGTAACACTTTCATACAGAAAAGGTATTAAGCATTCAGATTCCAATTTCAAAATCTGTATGCAGAGCCATGCTTTTCAAGTAAGTTGGCATAATTTTTGCATTCTTGATATTTGATTGGTTTAGTAAAATTTAACTTTATCTGTGGATTTATCATAAACCAAGTTTTCGTGTTATGGTTTGACGAGTATAAAACATAAAAGCTAATAACTTTTAAATAAAACCAAAAAACATATGTGTGATATATTCAATGCTTGTCTCAGAATGAAAAATATTTTTCTACTAAGAAACACAAAAGCATCCGTTGGATCTTACTAGTACATCAAATTTATCCATAAAATTTAGACTTGGAGCTCTAAACAGAAAGTATGGGGAAAATTATTTATATACAACTGTCATATACTGCTTAAAATAAATCAGAGTAACAGTATTCCACACTGGCCCTTGTTTGTCAGAGTTTCACACAAGTATGTCAGGACATTCCCTTCACTTCTCTACCAAACACCAGTTTGCTATGACTGGTATCTTTTAGGAGCATCTCCTTAGACTTCCTCCTTGCACTTTCAATGTCAGTCCGTGGTGATATTTATACATCACATGTCTCAGCCCTCCAATGTCATTGTCTTCAGAAAGAAAACAAAAACTGGGAGTTTTAGGAAGGCTCTTTCATGTATTTAGGGCAAACATGGATTCAGACAATTCATCAAGCACCCTGAGCACTCAATTGACCCTGGCTGACACTATGGCAGAAAAATTAATTTAGCAGTTAATGGCTTGATGAATATAAGGAGATTTCACTTTTCACTGCCATTTCTGTGCGCTGAAAATCCAAGGGAAGCCAGCAAGGGTTGTGAGGAGCATTAGAGATCTATGGATCACAAAACCTAAAAATCAGTGGTGATTTCTTGTCTGCAGGAAGGAACCCAAGGACAAGGGAACACCTCTTCCCTGTATTGGAATGACAGCTAAAAAACTACTCCATATTCCAAAAAATATATGTATCAAAATGTTGAAAACTTCACACAGTATTTTAAGCTTATTAAATCAAATGTTAAGCTGATTCGTGAGAGTATGTCTAAATTTCCATGACTTCAGGAAAAGACATCAATATGGGCAACAAAACACCAGATTTGGTGTCACTTTCCCTGTAATTTTTTTATAAAAACAGAAAAGACTGAGACCAATAACAATTCGAGTCATGGAAGAAAAAACAGGAATATTCATTATCTGTTACCAGACATCTTCACAGGACAGGAAGAAAATTAATTGGTGCTTGTGATGTTCTTAAGGGCCAGAGAAGGAACTGTGAGAGCCTAATCCTGTAATGACTTCAGTGCAAAGGCCAGTCACACAGCAACGTTAGGTAACAGCATCAAAAGAAGAAATAAATTACACTGTAACTACCGTCATTTATCTGTCCTCCTTCTTATTTCATTTTCCAGGGTGGCTGAAAGCTGGGCCCTTAGTTTTGCAACAATTTACACATTTACACATTTGTCCTTGGAAGGACAAGGTTAAATCTAAAAATCAGCAGTGTTGTTTTAACAGTACCATATTTCTTTTCAACATCTGCTTTATAAAGTAGGCAAAACTATACTTTCTCTGGTTTCCTGTGTGCAACAGTAATCCATCACAGATAAATGGCTAAATATTTTAAAAAGCACAATGTAAAACCACTCATCAAATAAAAGTGCTCTTGTAACGAAATTACATCAACACCTGGAAATCTTGTTTGCTTATCTGCTTTCCAGGAATATAATAATCATTTTATCATTTCTTTCAGATACAGTATAGCAAAACCATGAACATGGCTGCAGACTCTATCAGCACCCTGATGACACCATCACCTGCACTGTCAGGCTGCTTTCCATGCAAGGGAAATGTTTCTGTTGGTTGCCAAAGATGGCACGACTTGCCTGACATTGCCAGAACAATATTGTTTGCTGTACAACTAAAACCTAATGCATGCAACCATAATGATTTTCTTTTCAGCACTTGAACGATAGCTGGATCTTTTATGTATTCATCAAAAAATATCTTTACCATAGACTGGAGTTTCCCAAGCTCAAGTGTGTTAGAAATCAGGAAATGGCAAAGGAAATAGGGCTGTAACTTCACATAAGGGGACTTTGTAAAAAGAAAATCTGGCAACCTCTTGCCATAAACCACAGTTTTAAAGCACATTATACAGCTAGAACTGACATGGGTTTAGTTCTTGGATGGAGCCTGGAGTGCACAAACCAACAAAAAGCTGTGACAGCCTCCCACTGACAGCTATATTAAATTGATACATTACTATTGATGAATTGATACATTACTATTGATACCAGCTCCTGGTGCAGGTTGTCACAGCAGTTCACAGTTCTACAACCCAGGAATCACTGAACACTGTCAGGGTAGTGCAACCACACTCTGTAAGACAGGTCTTGAAGCACTTATTAAAAATATTTTGCCATATTTTGAGTAAAATATGCAACTGTTAAACATAAATAACACTCCAATTGAACCATGACTATTTGAAGAAAAGCAGAAGTTGGTTTTTCAG
Source organism: Geospiza fortis (assembly GCF_000277835.1). Taxonomy (NCBI): domain Eukaryota; kingdom Metazoa; phylum Chordata; class Aves; order Passeriformes; family Thraupidae; genus Geospiza; species Geospiza fortis. The sequence continues at coordinate 3,541,517 of NW_005054339.1, read as the reverse complement.
AAAAATACATTTGTATATAACAGCAGGGGAGGATATTTGTATGGGTGCACCACCATCTCTGTGCACAAAATCTTTTTTTCTGCAGGAATATTATAGAATAAGGAGATTAGTGCCTCATTGAATGAATATTTTTGGCAAGCATGGTGAACGTGATGTCAAGACAGATACAGGCACTCAAATCACACAGTTCAGTCCAAAGAGCAAACACTGGTAGGATGACATAAGAGTCTCAAGTGCATGCAAAAAAGCCATTGCTGAGAAGCTGGAGTCAATGCAGAGGCCATCTTACAAGTAGCAGTAGCATACACAAGGTTAACTCAACTGCTTACCCACTAAGTACACCAAGAACCAGGTTAAGTACGAAAAATGAGCCAAGGATGATAAGACTAACAAAATAGATCCATGGCCACTCACATCCTATTGCATCATTTACCTGTAAAACGCAAGGAAATAAGTTATGATTCAGTCATTCATTAAACAGCAGAGTCCTTTGTGCAGCTGCCAGACCACGTAGGTTCAACACAAAATTTATGGCCTATCCAGATCTTTAAAAAGTGAATGAATAATTGTTTAAATTTACTTACCCAAATTTTGTTGTAGATGTGAGGCTTTAGAGGATTAACTGAAATAACATTCAAATGAGTGCATGAGAATTTTTTGTCTTTTTTATGACTTTGCCAAAAGGACATGAAGGGTACATACTGGGATGTCTAAACTCCAATTTTGGTGTTTGTATGTTATTTATAGGAGAGATACAAGAAAACTTTTCTGTGTTGTAATTAGAGGAGGAAGCAATAGAGGTTCACTAAAAGATGTCATCCCAACTGAAGTCTCACCTGGATGAGATAACCTGTGTGTTCATGGCAACTGGATTCAGGACTCTGCCTTCATGATGAAAAAGGTGTATGCTTACCCGCTCAATACACCAAGAACAAGATTTAGTACGAAAAATGACCCAAAGATGACGAGACTGACAAAATACACCCATGGCAATTCAAATCCCATTGCATCATTCATCTGCAAGAAATAAGATGATCTTATAGAGTAGATCACTATATTTACAGCAACGAAGAATCAGAGAAAGGAGAATTTGATCATTCAGATTAGATAACATGCTATGTATTCCTTCAGAAATCAAAGAACAATGAGAGTAAGAAGGCACTGGTCATATTCACTTTGCATTTCCAACACAAACCCTAAAACAAAACACTGAGTGAAACTAGCATTTGGATCAGAAATATTATCAAACATAAATGGAGCACTGCAACAGTTCTAATCTTTTTCCCTGCAGGAATATTATGGAATAAGGAGTATTAATAATAATAGGAATAAATATTTAATGCTGAGAACATGAACTAAATTTCAGATCTCCAATTAAGATGATGATCACAAATTATATTGAAATCTTAGGAATTTCAGTTCATTTATATCCTGTCTACATGGATGATTATTGGAAAAAATAAACAGAAATATGTATCTCAACTGTACAAGCAGTGTTACTTTTTGTAACACAGAATTCCCACACTTTTTCCTGAAATAAAGCAATCAAATGCAGTCAGATATTTTAAATTAATTCAAAAAGAAATAAATGAGAATGAGTCTGTGTAAAAAGCATGAACACAATTTTAGGAAAATGAAAATTTGAAAACAAATTTTAGAAACACAATGGAAACATGGAAACATTCCAGGAAAACTTCTGAACATGACTTATATATCCAGACCAAGGTTGAATAAAATTTAAAAGGTTGTTGAGGATTTTTTTTAAGTGAAGTTGAAGTCACTGAGCTTCCAATACACTCTTTATAGACTCACACAATATTTTCCATAAAGATTTCTTCCACTTGCTATTCTTAGCCAGCTCATCATACCTATCCAAGGACGGACTTGTGAAATATACCCATGGAGATCTAAGAAGGCCTATTAAGAAAAATAGATATTTTAAAACAGGCAAATTTGGTTTTGTGTGTAGGATTCAGGTGGAAAAAGACATTTTGATAAGTCACGAAAATAATTTGGATGTGAAGCTTCTTAGAAATAGCTCTTCTTGAAGAGGAATTATTCTGACTTTTGCACTGGATTCTTCTTAAGATGTTTTATAGTCGTGAAAATTCAGCAGACAACAAAATTACATATGTTACTGCAGAACAATCTAATTGCAAATATGTTTTCTCTTCTGTGAATGTCATTGGGTTTTTGTATCTCAAATTTGTGATTAGGCTTTGAGCTCTACTGACAGTCAAGTTTGACACCTCTCCTTAACATCTCCATTGGAATAAACCTACTAAACATGAGAACAAACATTTTCCAAAATTTCTTCTTTTATTTTTTGCCCTGTCTTTTAAACATCATAATCTCAGTTTCTGCAAGGGGACCCTATGGATGGTTAGACAGAAGCTTTAAGTCTTTGCAGGTTAAGGCCCAAAGGCCCTTCGCTTCCATGGTGACCAGTGATAGCATCAGTTTGTACTTAAAGTAAACAAACTTCCTAAGTAGGCAAAACAAATGAGTTTACACAGCTTCTTCATGCACCTTTTAAAAGAGTCTATGTATCAGCTTTTAAATTTTTTTTAATTGAACTGAGGTACTGACAAGTAACTTACGATTACACTTGCTACAAAAAAAGAAAGAAAACTTGAAAACACATTTGGTTTGGATTTTTTTTCCCCATTCCAATAAAACTGTATTTTGGAGAAGTTAAAATAAACAAGGGTTGCAGCCATTCAGCAAAATTGGCTTCATTACCTTTAAGAGATGCCAAGCTTTCATTGTTCAGTTCTGCAATATTCATTGGGAAATTCGTTCACAATGCTGCCATTGTACCTACCACTCTCCTGGGCAATGCCTCCAGCAACCCTTGGCATGTCAAAGGCTTCTGTTAAGGACAGTGCCTGTGAAGTTTTGGGGTTTATCACCCACACCCATTCTGTCAAAGTGAGTCCCCTGTATTTGGAAAGTTTCAACAATGAAGCCCCAAAGTTAATGAGTAGAACACATCCCATTGCCCAGACTGAATTTCTGCCTCATCCCAGTGGATGCTGCCCTTTGCATCTTCTTTAAAGCATAGGCATCTGGCCTAATGTTTTAAGAGTAATATTTACTCAATTTTTTTTCTAAAGTATACTCATAATTATTTTATTACTTTAGAAATTAATTTGCTTCATAGACCTGACTCATACCATACAGGTCAAGTGTTTTTCTAGCAATAAGTGATCAGAGCAAACATTTTAATTAAATTTCAAATACATCTGAATGCATTTTACATCCAACAACTCTACAATTAGCAGACAGTTGTTTCCAAGCCACCAGAGTTCAGAGTGCAGACATAAATTCATCTGGTATTGGTGCCAACATTCTGCTATGTATAATTTTGAAAAACCTGAGAGATTAATGTTTGCAATTTTACTTTGAGCAGAGCTCAAAAAACAGAGCTCTGGCAGTCACTGCAACACAACTCCATGCTCTGCTTTTGCTCATAAAGAGAGTATTTTCAGGCAGCCAGGCACTCTGCTAACTTAGTTAACCAGGAGCAAAGCTGAAATTCTCATGCTCTGTCACAAAGGCTCTGTTAGTATGAGCAGCTGGGATTTGTATTCACTTTTTAATGTGTAACATATTAAAAAAATTCTTTCTTATTTATGCAGCTGGATTTCAGACCCAATATTTTAGGCTAATCTATCTAGGACTAATGCTTTGTGAAGCAAAAATCGGCAACTGCAGTTAACCAGTACTAGAAGAAATGCTTCACTTTGGACAGATGCTGGACTATTTCAAAAGCATTAACTCAGGAACACCTGAACCTAGCAGAACACCTTGGAACAAATCTAAGATTGAATTCCTAAAAACTACTCAACAACTTTACCATTTAATTCTAGATACAGTTAAACCCTAATCAAGTAATGCATTGTAATTTCTATTCATGAAATAATATTTCAGATTGCATTAATGCCAGAGATCAAAGTACAAAAAGAAGTCCTTTCCTTTTGGAAAACTTTGCTGCTCATTTCACACATGTCAAATGGCATTTTCCATAACTTCCAATTAAAGAAAGATTAAAGGAATTGATTTGCCTTCTGATTAAAAACTGAGACAGAGCTTGGTTAATATATGAGAACAGGAAAATCTCCATCCTCAAAACCAAGATATATTCATTTGAAGTGATTAATGCTGACTTCTTACCCAAAGTGCAGAATGAGTTAAAGTCAGAAATTTCAGATTGCTAAAGCAACACCAGGAGTTCAAGGAGATCTCACATCTGAAATCCTCAGCAAAAGTCCTTGTCTTGCAAGAGTCTCCTGCCCTATGGCTCAGGGTGCACTGTGCCAAAGGAGGTGTCACATTTAATGGCTCTCAATGGACTTGTTCTGTCTTTTTGAGGCCATGGGACTTTTAGCCTTCAAAACACCTATGGCAAGGACACCACCAAGCACCATCCTTCTTGCCCTTTGTCTTTTTAAAGGTCTAGTCTTACTATTTCAATGTCAGTTCTCAGCAGTTTGTCCATCACATCAAGCAGAGGGCAGATGAGATAATGGACAATATGAAGGACGAAGATTTCTTCAAATCCCTTCATTCTGTTTCACCATAACAGTAGATGTGCACTACACATTATTTATTTGGCTCTTTATGTTTACCCATATATGTTGGTGAGTCTGCAACTTTGAAGAAATATCTTGAGCTGATTGGACAAACTTGTTACAGTGTGAAACTGCCTCAAGTGGCATTTGGATTAATTATCTTGTGAGCTGTGCTGTAGGTGGAGTCAACTATCATTGCAACACAGCATAAATGATCAGAGACCAAGACTGAAGTGAAACAAGGGAAAAAGTCACATTTACTGCAGATATAACCTTAGTATTACACAGCAGCAGATGGCAAACTTGAACCTAAAACATCAGTTAGAAATCATTAAAACATTATTCATCCCTACTTATGGCAATTGTGAGTAAAATCCTCATATGCGATTGCATGAAAATCAAGGTCTTAACTTTTCTGTACACCTGGTATTCTTTTATTGAAAATTGTTGCAAGCTCAATTTGCAATCAATATAAGCTCTACCGGGGGTTAATGATAAAACAAAACCTCTAACTCTGCATTTGTAGCATTACAGATACAATGTGCTGATGCATGAACCTATTTTGATTTTCCACAGAGTTTCAAACTCTCTTAAATTTGTTGAATTTCTTAGTTTCCTTAGGTTTTAATTTTACCTTCCTCTTTTCATAACATGCTAACAAACACATAACTGGTGGGTTTACTTTGTGCAACCTGTAATCTGCCTCATCATCTTAAAAATTGTTCTGACTGACAAATTTAGTCTCTTGAGAGGTGTAAAAATTCTGCAGACATCAGTGTTGTGAAGTGGGACTATCCTTGCATTCTTGGAAGCCTGGAAGGGAGGTTCACAAAACCCCAGATCAGGCTATTTATTCTACCCAGTGAAGAACACACCAGAGAGCTCTTCAAAGCTGCCTGGCTTCAAAGGTTTCGTCCTGAGATATTCTTGGCTGAATTGGAGTTAACTTAAAGCTGATTTAAGACAGGCTGTGCTTGAGGCACAGAACTCTCCAGACGGATTTATAAAAGAATGGAATTCTATATTCAGTGTTCTGGAGTCAAAGCACAAATTTCCCTGGCAGTGTCCTGCTTGGACAGACTCAGCCCTTTGTGGTGCTTCTGACACAGAATATGGAGGAGCACTGGTGGGGTGTGCACTGAGATCACCCTTTGTTAAGCATTTCAGCTCAGCAGCGCCTGGAAAAACGAGAGTTCCATGTCTCAGGCAACAAGGTAGGGCCTACACAGAAAGAGATCCCATTGAGAAGCATAAAACTGTCACAGGACATGGAGAGCCTCATAATTGCTTAATCACCTCTTAAATTTGGACTCTCAAACTGTACTGTGCAATTGCATACAGGAAACATCTAAGTGATCCTCTCAAGTTAAACCTCAACTTGGAAGACACTGCTTCAGCTTAATGAATTTGACCAAGCTGAACAGACTTCATTTTCCTCCTTCTGTTGGTTTCATCCATTCTTAGCAAATTAATTGTAACATTTTGGTATTCCCATAAAGCATTTACTCTTCAAAACATGACTGTTTATAAATTTTTGCTATGATTGTTTGGAAATGAGTTTAGATGTAGGTCTTTCATTCAGACACTGAATTGTATCTGAGGCTATTTTAGCTAATTCCTGTTAGTGGCATTCCATTAATCAGCTTACTGTCATTAACTGGGAGGAGGGGCTGGGCGGAAATCAAGTCATTGTTCCAAGGGAAGCCAAGATGTCAAACGTGACTGTTAAGAACTTGTTTTATCTTTTTCAGATAATTATGCATCCCTGCTTAATCTGCAGAGCAGATGGACAGAACCATAACAACATGAAGAGTGCTACCTCTAAAAAACAGTAACCCAGAGAAGGTTTGCTGTTGAGCACTACCAGGTTTATCAAAATCTGTATTCCAGATATAACAAAATCCAAGTGTTTGACTCCTCTCATAAATAGCAGCACGTTAATTTCAGATTAAGAACTTGTTAGTGCTTGTACCTATTTACCTGTGTTGCCCAAATTAATGTCACAAAAATTTATAAAATCTATGCATAGATTTGGCTTGTTAAATCTAAGGGCTCAAAAAACTACTAAAATTAAGTAACAAATGTGATTAACAATGTGTTTGGTTTTTTTCAACAGTTAGTTATCATGTATGAAAATGAGAAGTACATATCACCTTTCTTTTGGGATCTGCTATTCCACCTATATATATATACCATACCTTATACAAAAATTGGATGTGTTTAATCTTTCCCATATACTGGACACAAAAAATACAAATACAATGCATTTACCCTTCAGATAGATTATATAAAATTGTTACCTTAGTTTACGTAGCACCAACGAGCAAAGCCTCAATACTCAGGAAGATCTAAAATTTATCTACTAAATTTTTATCCTGGGACAGACTGGGAACAAGGATTGTTATAAAATATTTGTTAGCTTCTTGTGGCAAAGATTTTGGAAGAAGCTCTAGCTGATGGACTAGCGGAGTTCTTAACACTACCCCAAGTTTAGCCTCTATTTCCCATCCAGTTTTGACCCAGTTTTATTTAAAATTTCTGGGGAGAAATAATAGGTTCTTCTTAGTATTTGCAATGATCTGTGACAAGAAATTAGTTCCACGTTTTGACTGCAGTACAGGTCAGCAGTCAGCTGAGGCTGAGATACCAGATATCTTGTCAAAGTCAATCAAGTTCACCTCATGGGAAAGAGATTTCCCTGTGAGTTAGTTTAAAATCCTCCTCTGGTGGGCTCTTTGTGTTAAGATGCAAATTGGGAAACAATTATACTATAATCATATATATATGGATGTGTGTGTGTGTGTGTGTGTGTGTGTGTGAGTGAGATACTTATAGGTCACATCCTTTTTGATCCTAATGCAAACTTTTACTCTGTACATTGCTTGGCTTGGTAGCTCTGTTTGCATGTCTGATTTTGATCATTCCCTTTTTTCTCTTTCTGAAATTAAGTCCTGTCTCTTTGCAATCCAAAACTGGATGATTCAGAGCTTTTAACAACAAGAGAATATAAAAAAGCAATTAGTACAAATCATTACATAAGAGGCAGGGAGGGGGGGTTAATCTTGATTTTAACATGAAACCAGATTCAAGTAGTTAACACTCAAACAGAAAAAATTCTGCCTGCAATCCCTGGCTCTTTAGGGAGATTTATGCAGTATATTAATGCTGTCAGTCAAAATTTCTATCACTCTGTCTCCAGCTGCACATCATGTGTTAACTTTCTGCTATGTAGTCATGGAGGGCTGGGAGCCCTGTGCAAGCAGCACATGGATGCCTTTGGGGATGAGCTGACTTGTTTCACTCCAGAGCCTCCCTCAGATGACCTGTGAGTGGTGCTGAGCAATGCCAGCAGAACAGCACTAAGCTTTCCCTAAGTACATAAGAGGAAAAGGCAGGAGTAAGTATTATCTAAGATTTTTTCAGGCACAATTCCTCACAGTTTTTACACTGCTAAATATTTGCAACTCATCTACAAATGGGAAAAAAGCTGTGAAGCATTCTTTGACTTCTCTCAGACAATAAGCTGAAATTCATTGCTGACAAATATTGCTTGGATGCAGGAACATGCCTTCCTTTTCTGCAGGTGGAATGGGACTAACATGGCTTAAATCACCATAAGTAGTTGATCCCCCCTTATTAAATCATTCAATTCAAAGTTCTGGACTATTATTGCTTATTTGATTCTTGGTCATATTTTTGGAAAGATATTTTTAGCAGACTCCTTGCTAGCACTCTGATGACAGTTTTGGTAATACTTGAAACATATTTTGCAGTTTTTTGTTTCTAGCCTATTAATACATTTTGTGCACGAGCCAAGGGGTTTTCTTGCGTGATATGTATTTGTAAAACATTTGTTTGTGTTTAGGAAATATCTCTGGCTGCACATCAGCTGATTTCAAGTACACTATATCTGATTCCACCCTTAAATATTCTTGAATGGAAGAATTCTAAAAGGTGTCAGGAGTAGAGATTGAGCTCCTGACCTGATCTGATTGACATTAATATACTGGCTGTGCAGACACTTGTGCAAAAGTGCATGTAGACATACACAAGAGTGCAGTGCAACCTGAACAGTCTGTGTTATAGAAATAATGGATTTTTTTCAGATGTTCTAAGATGTTTCAAGGAGTATATTGGGGGATTTAAAGCTCAATTTCTTAAACAGGAGAGAGGTTCTTAGCTGTACCCTTTTTTGTTATAAAAGCAGAGGAACAATGAATGAAGAATTTCTTTGATGATAATATATGTTATTAGCAAAAAGTACTAACAGTTTTTTAACATTGACATATCAGTAAAAGGTATATTTAAAAAACCTGCCATCTCTTTCCTTAAACCTTATATGAGTTTTAGGTATATTTAAGATTGCCTAGACATTTCAAGTAATGATCTGAGTATTTTAAACAAGAATCCTTTAGAGAATATCTTTTTAACATATCAGTAGGTGTATTAATAGGCAAAACCATGTAAGACATCAGTGTACCATTATTCAGCAATTTTAGCTCGAGTGCTTCAATCTCAGAAATCTTCAGGTCAATCTGAACAGTTCTAGACAGGTATTAGAGAACTGGGGAGCTTTAAAATTGGGGTTAGTGATGCAGCATCTGGCCATAAAATTGACCTCATAAAATTCAGTAGCCATTAATACATTTGTCCCAACTTTGAAGCAACTTTGAAGCATCCCCTTTGTTTCTCAGAGGCCCTGACCATCTCTCACTCAAGCTACAGTTGGATTATTCAAGTGTACTAAGTCAAGATAACTTCACTATGGTGAAAACAAGAATTAAATGTGACCATCTTGGTGCCCATAGGAAAATTGAGGGTTTTGCTGGCAAGTATCACTGCTTGTTATCTGTGCTCCCATGTATCAAGTGAAGCAGCTAAAAATAAAAAGCAATTTACAATTTTTGTAAATTGTTTGCCATTAGGAGATTATACATCGAGATGTTTCAAAGGCATGGGAAAAATCTGGAGCCAGATATGCAAATGCAGATTCAAGTTCTGTAATTCCTGAGAGCTTGCTGCCACAAACTGGAAATGAGGCAGAGAGTACTATGCTCTCAGCTTTAGAATGTGAGCCAGAGTGTTAAAAACTTGGGCACACGGAGGCTGCCACTTGGCTGATAACAAGGACTGCACCAGGATCCAAAACCAAAAGCATAAACCTCCAGTGAGGGCTCCAGAGCAAACAGAAAGGACATGAATGGGAATAAACATGGTTCCAAATGGAGAATATACAGAGATGAGCAGCCACAAACACAATTTGGGAGCACACATGCTGCACTGGCTGCTGAGAACATGGACAGCACCCCTTAACCTCTCAATTCAAACCTTGGCCCTAAGGAGTCACAATTTTTGTGGATAAGCCATGTAATGCCTTCTTTCCAGGGAGTTACGAGCTAGAGAGGAGAGGCCAGATGAAGACACTAAAACCCAGCTGGGATGGGGATGGGATGCAAACTGGTGAGCAGCAGGATGCCCATGTGAGTCACCATGACCTGAAGGGTGCCCAGCAGCAGCAGAATCAAGGCCTTGACTCACAATAGATATGCACAAGAGAAAAATCATTATTGGTGCTTGGAGAATTTTCAAAGCAGTTTACTGTCATTAACCAGGTGATAACAAGCTGTGCCAGTGAGGGCTGTTGGAAGCTGTCATTTTCAGCTGTCATCCTTTCTGACAGAATGCCTCTTAACACGATGCAAAATATTGCACAGATTTCACCCACTCACATTACACCTGCTAGCAAGAGAAGCATACATAAGTTTATTTCATTGTTCCCCCAGTGACCGAGTGAAAAACGAGAATTTTGTGCAGTTTCTAATATTTGTGGGTTTGGTTTTATTTGTTTTGTATAAAACTCATTCAGTCTGTGTATTAATAACAGAGTTCTAAGCAAAAAGCAATGCACAAACCCCATGCACATCGAGCTAAAATGGTTTCCTCAGATTCTTTTATTACAATTTGGTATCCCCCTAATGCTTTTACAATTTTCAGATGAAATGAAATCTTTTCCAAGTTTTAGCTAAATCTACTTCAGCTTGATCCAGTGATAAAATTCAAACACATAAACTGTCATTCCTCTTGTCCTCAGCAAGTAATTTCAGTTTGAGAATGGGCAACTTGTTGGTCTATAAGATAGAAAGGATCTGAATCTATAATGTAATTATATAGGCATCATTTAAGATAGATCCAAAGACACCTGAATATCTGATTCTGATTATATTTCACTAAGTCAATAAATATTTGCTTCACTGTCTAGCAATTCCAGTATCATTTGTAATAAAATGAAAAATGACACCTGTGTACCTGTAAATACTTTCTACATTGGAAACTCCTTATAGAGAAAGAAGTAAAAACAACTCATGCAGTTATCAATTGTTTATATTTTTCTTATACTTTTCATTTTGCCTGATCCTGAAAATATTCAACATCCTACCTTAATGATTTTATTTTTTCTGCTGTCATTGGAGACTCTGCAAAGGGCAGCAGAATAATTAGGGCATTAAATCCCAGGGGAAAAAATATTTAATTCTGAGATACTCAAATTGTTTCTATGTGTTTTGTAACAATTGTATTCTAAATACAGCAATTCTCCAAAGCTTTTATATTCATTTTCTTTGAAAAAAGTTGGAGAAATTATCAGCTCCTGAAATGTGGGTATACTTTTGCCTCAAAAGATATTAAAGGTATAATTTTTTTCTAGACAACCACAGTACACCTTCCCTTTTCAGGAAGAATTAAAATAATCGCTATCACCATGAACACAAATCATAAAGCAATGCTAATTCTACATTCACACAGTGTCCTAGTAAATTAGGGAGAGCTGGAGCGCAAACTACAAGGAACTGAAAATCCTTTACAATGGGAAATCATGCAATGGCCTATACGTAGCCAGACATGATTGATACTCATTAGTGTTGAAGGTTTGTGTCTTTCTAGCCAGTTTTGTAACTGATAACAGGCAGTAGAAGAAGATATTCATAGTTGCCTATTTTTTTATCTTTCAATCCTAAAAGAATGCCATTTTAACATCTTAATTATCTTTAACATTGATATTTTCTTAAAAATATGTCCATATTCTATACTTCAGTATCACAGATTTTATCTGAGACTACACTGTGCTATATGTTTTGGCAACAGTTTATTTCACCCTGGTTTCACATCAAATCATCTGGTCATTTACTGGGTAATACCACATTCTTAAATGTGTCCAGTAGTCCACAACCAATGCACTGTTAGTAAATAATCTCACTTGGCCTGACAAACTTCAACAAACTCTCACAGAGAGCTGCTTTCAGCAACACCACCTAAAGTTCCACTAAGATACTCCTTGAGATAATCCTTTTTAACAGCTTGCTAACAGTGATCCTTACCAGTAATTGTGTTTCTTTTTCCATACATATTTTCTAACACTTGACCTGTTAGAATTGTGTTTGTTAGTAAGGTCCTAATAGCTGCAAAGACTCCCTGCTGAGTACCAGGTAGTGCAGAGTATTCTCACTGATGTTCAGCACCTGTGGGAGGTTCTGTCACAGACTTCTTGAATGCCCTTGGACAAATCACATCAGATATTGAGATACTCCAAGACTCACAGAACAATGTCACGTCACTAGGAGTGGAATGGAGTTAAGCAGAGAAATGTCTATCTTGTGTTTTAGGTGACTCGACTCTTTTAAAAATCTGTATGTTCATTTTCCTCTATCCTTCAGTTTCCCAGTCTGTGTCCAACAGACTGTAGACGTTGCAAGGCTCTGGAAGCACCATACCTTACACCAAAGAAGCATTTAAATGTGAGGATTTAGGGAGTTAGGTTTTTGAATACCTTTTGCTGCTTCCATGGAGATGATATCAGGGCCATAGTTCCTGTAAATCTGTAGTTTCCGAATGGTTAACATGATTTTCAGTCCCCATGGCAAGCAATGTCAGTTGAGAGCTTTCTTTGTTCTAATTTATGTTAACATGCTAAAAAATTTTCCACAAATACTGCAAAAAGAGAGCTCTTAAGCCTAATCAGTGAAGACATACTTAATATCTGTAGGCTCACACAAAAAAAATGCTAGTCCAAAGGACATAAATGTACTTTTACATTTATCCAAATGGAATAGGCAAAAAACCCCTCACATAAACAATGAATAAATTTGTTTCTAAAATGTCCTTTTAGCCTGAGGAATCCAGTAACAGGCTGTGACTGAAACAAGTATGCAGCCGAGTTTGCCTCTGCAAAACTCACCAAGATTTCCTGTTGATGGTGCTGCAAAACACAGCTCACTGCCCACTAGAACAGAGAAGCTTATTTAAAAGCACACAAAGCTCAGTGATTTATGAACTCACCCAGTAGAGCACATCAGTCCATCCCTCCATGGTTATACACTGGAACACAGTCAGCATTGCAAATGCAAAGTTGTCAAAGTTGGTTATGCCTCCGTTGGGTCCAACCCATCCACCCTTACATTCGGTGCCGTTCATGACGCACTGACGCCCGTTCCCTGAGAATGCACAAGGTGCTGGATCATCTTCAACTAGAATATCTGCAAAAGGACCCAAAAGTCACAGCTCTGAGACCTCAGGATTTCATGAGTTACCCATTCACATGAGGAAATACCAACACTGTTGTGGTATTGTGAAATCTGGAATCCAGATTTCAAGATGAGAAAGGCAACACATCAGAACTTTGGAGGTCTTAATCTCACTCAGATCTGGGCCTTACAACCTCAAGAACAGACTAGTAAAAATAATTAAGCAGTGGAAAGAAGCACAATATAATAATACAACATTTAAAAGCTCCTCATGCTGATTTTTTTTTCCTCTTTACTGCTGCTACTTCACTTCAAGGCACTTTGCACCAAAACATGGACTACTAAGGAAAAATTGATCTAATTCCTATACAGAGTTGTCTTCATTCCTTAGCAGAAAGAAAAGCACCTTTAGCTACCAGGTAAGATGGTTTCACTCTTTCAAAGTTCTCCCACAACACACGCTTCCATTTCACGATTCCACCTGGATGGAATAACACTGTTCTCCACTCCTCACCACATTGCCACAATCTGGATTTGTCCCTTGTAAGTAGTCACCCTTATTTTCTTCACTGCTGGTATTTAAGCTACACATATCAGAAAATAAAACCTATTCAGAGCATAGTCTAGTCTCTAATTAGTTTGATTTTTTGTGACTTTGGTATTGAGGTTTTTTTTTTCATTTAATGCACTGTACCTAAAATTGTGAACGAGTAAACTGGTGTAACAACAGTTGAAGTGCTTTGGCCCCTAGTTCTACTTCAAACTGAAATACCACAGATTTAAAGGAAAACATCTTCAAACCCTTATTTTAATCAACCGGATAATGACTTACCTGAATCAATAAGAAAACAAGATTTGTGCATTTTTCCAATAAAAAGTTCCAATCCTATAATAGCATAGATTATGATTACAAACAATACCAAAAGGGCAATATGGAGGAGGGGGACCATGGCTTTTATAATGGAGTTCAGGACAACTTGTAAACCTAAAAAAAAAAAAAGACGATACAAGATATGAACCATATTTCTGTGTCTTATTCTATCAAATTTTATATAATTACATGTTATTACATTATTAGGATTTAATGATACAGACATGCAGAGATAATCAGATTTTTTAAAATATCTATTACCCAGAACCACAAAATGCTGTTTTAACACCGAAATCTTCATAAGAATCTAAAACTTTCTGTCTAATTATTTCCTCTGTTAATCAAGTTTATATCATAGAAGTCAGTGCTTGAAATGTGTCACAAGAATCGGTGGGTGTTTTATAAAGAAAGGGCACTTAGTCAGTGTGTGCCTGTTAGTCATTTATATGACCTTGAAGTTCTGTGCTAAAACAAAAACTTTGTGTCAAGTTCTGAGAAAACGTGCACTCAGCCAGTTGCAGAACTGTCCTCTTACTCTGGGAGAAAAACACAGTTAACTGGGAAAACACATTTTTCATCTGTACAAACTTATTCTTTCATCATTTATCCCTTTCAAAACTGCTCTATTTTTTTTTTCAATTAAATATTTCTCCAACTTTTGGCTTTACCAAGATGATCTAATCCCAGACTAATGAAGCTGCCACAGTACCAAAGAGAATAAAATAGGCCTCTTTTTCAACTTGATAGACTTCCTCTCTAACATTTCATAGGACTGCTTCTGTCCTCAGTGAAGCCCTTTTGCCAAAAATCAGTCATTTCCATGTAACAGTCCACAATATATTAAACACAGAAATAGCTTTCTTCCTTTGAATGCCTTGGAAAGAGCTGAACTGGAAGTCGTGAACCTTGTATAGCCCACATAGCTTCAATAATTAATAAAGCATTCAAAGAAAACAGGAAATATCAGAAAATTCAATAGCTTTCTTAAACAATATTGTTCTGCTTTTTAAGCTTCCTAATTTATCTGTTAGCTCTGTTGAGATAAACAGAAGGCATTCATGTGCATTGGAGGGGGCAGGAAACACAAAATGTGTAATGTGCTCTGGCATACACTTACCAACATATAAACTATTTTAGGACCAGCTACACTTTCAGATGCAGGGGTTTAGAATTTTTTTAAAAAATCTAAATTTAATTTTCTGGGGTATTTGCATTTTAACATGTAATTTACTTTTTATATAAAGCTTCTAAAAAGGAAGCGTATTCCCCTGTCTGCTTATTGAGCTGTGTAAGGAGATCATACACTGACTGAATTCACCATGTCTTGTTCAACTTGAAATAGGGTATCACTCATCTTCAAATTCACTTTATGTACATAGGCAGATAACAAAAATTCAGCTTTATCCCATCTCATGTCTGTAGTGCCTGGAAGAATACAGTTCAACAATGAGAGCAGCCACATTCCTGATTGCAATAAAGAGAAATAAAGGAAACAAAGAGAGCAGAGCTTACTGGGCACTCCTGATACGAGTCGGAGAGGTCGCAGTACACGAAAGGCTCTTAGGGCTTTGACATCAAAGCCACCAGGTTTGCCACCTGAGTGGCTGCCACCGTCTGTTTCTTTGGTTAATTGTTCCAATATTACACTAAATAATCTAGAAAATGAGATGAAAGATAAGGTCATCACTATCTCTTTACCACACAGTCAAAGATACTACTTTGGAAATTAGTTGAAGTGCAGATAATTCTGCAAAGCTGTTCAGATGTCAGACTGAGAGGTATATTTACACATTAAATCATGACAGACAGAGCTATGAAGTGCAAGACTTTATAATCCCTCTAGAGAATGAGGATCACACAGTTTCCAATAATTTAGCATTCAGCTTATATATACAGTTTGCTATTTTTAAATAAATGAAGCTGCTTTGCCACTTTTGTTCAAACATTTTAGCTTTAACATTTGGAGAATTAATCTTCCCTTTAGAAGAAGAAATAGATAATAACTAAAACCATCTGGTTTAATTTTGGTGGAATATATGAACTCTAAGTGGCACAGCAGTACAATATTCTACATACAGTCAGCAGAAACGGAATATTTTAAAAATAATTAGAGTTCGCCATTTAATAACACCAAAAAGATTTGTTTCTTACACATAATACCTCTGAGGAAAAATACATTCCCAGATGGCTCATTTATTACATTGTATTTTTTCCCTGCAGAAATGAATTAGTCATTCATTAGAACAGTTTGCAAGACAAGACTTTTATTTTGTTTTCCCACTTTTAGCAGCAATTTAAAGTGATGCATGTTCTTGAAATGCAAATAAGTCTTAGGTTTGTTTTAGTTTGGAGCTCCATCTCACATGCATGGGTTTCTAGACTGCCACTAGACCACACAAACTGTGTCATCCTTTGCACAGAGACTGTAGTTGCAGAGCTGCATTTCTCCTGAAAGGATTATCACGTTAATAGAGTTCTGCAATCATGAGAAGTGCTTCACACTTGTAAAGGGTGCCTGAAATATGCAGGGTTTTAGTTTGGTCGTGAAAATTTTCCACAACTCTGGTTAAGAACTCTGTCACGCTGGAGAGCTGCCTGAAATCATATATTATTTAATAGGGTGCCTAAACTAGATTATTGAAGGCTTTACTCTCCCCCAGTAAGCAGCTGACCCACATCAGTCCATACCCATCCCTAGACTGCTTCTTTCTGCTCCAGACTAAAACTCAGCCCCAAAGACTCTCCAGATGTTCAAGGGAACATCAGCAGCCCACATACTGTTCCACCAAACCCAGATATCCAACACCAGGTCTTGATTAAGCCCTATAATTTATTGGAAGCATAATTGCAGGAAAACTAACACCTCGGTGATTTCAAGAGTGACTAGTTGTGCTCTAAAGACAGACATTATTAAAAAGGCTTCTGAATCAAGTCCTGAATTCAGAGAACATTTCAGCCTGTCAGTTCATATGGCATTCAGAAAATTAAAGGGCATGGGCAGGTGCTACGAAAGCTTTCTCTACCAGGACCTTATTCTTGCACAGAAATCAATAGAAATTACATGAGAGACCATACGGGTGAGCAGACTACTCAGAGTAATTCATACTCTGATGGGTTACAGAGAGAAGTGACAAAGAATAGAAAGCATCACATTCACAGCTCTGTCTACAGCTCTGTCATTTTGTGTTGTTCAGCTGAAACCAGGACACATGTCATTCCTAAAAAGCCATTAAGGTATAAAACTATTGATCTGCTTTATTGAAATTTACATTCATATTCCTCTACACTTTATCAAAGTTTAAAGGTTTAATTACGATTTGATCTTAAAAACATCTCTATATGTGTTTTCCTTTTGCTTGTAGACATTTCTTTAGGTATAATTAAGATTAATGGAATTGGACTGGCTGCAGTCTCTGCTGAGAAAGCAAATTTCAATACATTCAATATAGGACATCATGGCAGCTCTTTCAAGCTATTAGAATACCTAATGAAATTTCCCATTGAAGCCAGTCAAATAGAATCAGGTCCAGAAGTGGTTCCATATCCACCTTGGGTTATATATGAAAATCAATTTTTCACTCTACTACTATGTATTAATTAAATAAATGGGACTCGTGCTTGCTTATTCATGCAGGTTGTGTTCTTACTGAAAGAACAAAAACCTTGCTCACAATTCTGTCAGTGTGTGACATGTTAGGAAAGGTCCACCTTGTCTTACAGGTAGGCTGCTGACAACCTGCAAAAGACGTTATATTCCAAACCACTGGATTTAAATTAGGACTTAATCTTACTGTGATATTTTAGGCATTTGATAAGATTTAGTCCTTTTTATTCGTATTTTTAACAAATTTGGTGTGAGCATTTGACATAACTCCATTTAGCCTCCAACAATGAGTGTTTTAGGAATTAGTGGAAAATTTTTTAGTTATCATGTATTTAGGACACAGCCAAAGATAGAGGTCATGTTAATTAGACTGCTCCAGGGTTACTGTAACTCCATGGTCACTTGACAAAAGGGAAGAGGCCTATTCAAGGGACTGCTTGGCAAGGGAGCAGAGCTGTGTGTGACAATCTCCAACCTGCCCACCAAGCTTCCCCTTCAGGCACAGGGACCAATCTGTTGAGAATGACCTGACCTGATGAAGGATCTATTTATACACAAATTTTAGTCCTGGACCAAAACTGCCTGCATGCCAAAGGACTGGCCCAAATACAACCTTCTCAGTAACATTCAGTATCTCATAATCAAATGGTTACAAATGAGGCATTCTTATATTCATAGTACTTCCCCAAATTTAACAATGCTTTACCATAAATTCCTTTACTTAGCAACTCTTTCTTTCCCTTAATGCAGTGACAACTTAAAAGCAGCACACACTCTAATTTCTGAGCCTTTTCAAACACAGGCAACTCTTGATATGGTTTAAATTTTAAGATGAAATTAGAACTGCGTACTGCAAGCCAAGGTAGTGTTTCCTACAACACACAAAGTTATACATGGATAATGTTCTCCATGTTCTAGATAATGCATACTTTTAGCAAACAAAATTTGCAGTACTGGTTAAACACCTGTTTAACATAACCTCTACAACATCTAGGAAATTGGTGAAAATACATCTTGAGA
This sequence comes from Geospiza fortis, assembly GCF_000277835.1. Classification (NCBI taxonomy): domain Eukaryota; kingdom Metazoa; phylum Chordata; class Aves; order Passeriformes; family Thraupidae; genus Geospiza; species Geospiza fortis. The sequence goes on along the minus strand of NW_005054339.1, from coordinate 3,522,932 downwards.
TTAATTCCCTAGATAGCTAAAGGTAAGAACTAATGAAGTAGCACAGCCACTGACATCAAGTTGCTAACACAAAAATTAATTATCAATAAGTAGGTGCATAACGTAAGTTCCACTCCTCTGAACCTGCATAAGGCCCAAGCAGTCCCTTCTCTGGGGCAAAGAACAAACTCTCCAAGGTTTCCTGGTACAGCCAGGTGCACAGGGTAAAGAAAAAAAAAGGCATTTTTAACATACATTCAACCCCAGGCAAATCAAAATCACATCTGTATCTGGGGGCTGACATGTAGCACCCAATTTTACTCAGATTTTGGCAATATCAAGTAATCACTGTTAATTCTGTCTCCCCAACTACTCTTCTCCACTTTGAAACATGTGGGTCCTCATAGAGGTCTTTGTGAAACAGATGAACTCCACATGACTGCAGTGAAGGGCTAAACAAATACATTAAATAACAACACGCAGCCCTTAAGAGATCAACATATGGAAAGACACCAGGAATTTACCTTGAGAAAATCAGATGGAAAAGCTTCTGAAAAACAACACTGGAAATCTCCAGCAGGACTCAGAATTCCCTGGGAACTTATAAATGCAATACAGTCTATAGCCAGGGATAGCACTGAAAATTTTAGGCCTTTTTAACATTTTTTTATTCAGTTCATTCTTTTACTCCAAAGAAAGAAATCCAGCATAGGCTGCTACTCACAGCCAAAGAGGCCTATACTTACCTCACTGTAAATAAAAGTTTAAATATTTTTATAATGGAAGATAAGCTACTTACCCTACTATTACTATTACAAAATCCAATAAATTCCATCCGTTTCTAACATATGCATTGGGGTGTAATAATAATCCATATGCTATAATCTTCAAAAATGTTTCAACTGTAAAAATTATCAGGAAGGCATATTCTACTTTTTCCTGTGGAAGACAAAAAAAAAGTACAATAAAAGACAATGAATGTAACAGCTCTTTTTACTATTGACAATTTGCAACAAGTGGGCACTGATCAGGACTAAGGAAATACGTTCATGGCAGTTTATTTCACAGGTTTTAATTGCATAACACTTAATTATAACTATACTGACAAGGTTATAATTATATAATTGCACAAGGTTTTCTTGTTTTCACATTCTGTGAGAGGAAAAAAAGCTCTTTCTGCAAACATTTAAGCATACAGTACCTTTGCTTAAGCAAAGAGTCCCATCCAGATCAATAGGATTCTCTGCATTCATTTTAACCAGAAAATGCTGTAGAACAGAGCCCTGGAAATATCCTTGAAAGGTAAGCTGTGGTATACTTCCTTTCACTATTAAAAAAGTTTTAACTGTTTAATATTTAATTTTACACTGTCTTGCAAATTTTTAATCTTGATATGGAAGCTTGCATTGACTTATTCTCCCTTCCACATCACCAGAATTTCTTTAAAATACCCTATTATGTTGGAAGAAATTTTAGGGTACTGTACCACCACCTTGTATCATTGAAGATCCAACATCAGATTTAATAGTTTTTTTAAATGTTATTAGTTTCTGCATTTTACTGAAATTTTTATTTCAGGGCTATATACCAAATATCTTTTCTTAGCTAACTAGATACTTTAGAAAGAAGAAACCCCAAAAAATATTATTAGCAACTTGACTTGGTAAACTGAAGTCACCACTATCAAAACAGAGCAGTTAACAACTGTTCTTTTTACCTTCAGATATGATCATTTCATTATTTTCTACAACATTTTGTTTAGTTATCTCTTGCTACTCAAATATTACAGCCAAGAATAAAATGCACAAAGAGTATGATGCATTTTTTAAACTTGTTCAGGAACACATGATGTTGCTCATTTATCACATACAAGGTTCATTACATGACTGTAACTGCTCAGGCAGGATTACCATCTTCTACTATCATTACTCAAATAGAACACCAACATTACACACAAAAATACATTATCCTTATTTGTTACACAAAAAAATACACATTTCTTATTTGCCACACAGCTTGGCGCTCTCATACACAACCAAAGGAAAAACCAAACCTTAAACATTTGCATCTTAAACAAAGATCTTGATATTCTTATGTGAGAATCTTTAATTTGGTCAGCTAGATTTCTTTTCCTGCCAAAGAGGCCATTTAGGATGGTTATGTATAGGATGTGGTATTTCCATTTATAAATCTGACACTGGTGATTTAATGGAGGCACAGGCTGGTCAATAAACTCCTCTCCAGGTCTCTCCCTGCAGCAAGCAGCACCTGGGGTCACTGGGGCAGGTCAGGCACTCCCATTGCAAAGCAAGGATTCCTGGGTCTCCTTTCCTGCTCAGCTCAGTCCTGTACCCCTGCCTTTTTCTCCCTCTTTTGATTACATTTCATGAACACTGTGGAGCTTCATCCAAGGCTCCTCAGCCACTTTCCATTTTGGGTGAGGTCTTCCAGCCCAGTGAAACCAATAGACATCTTCCTTCTCCTCAAACTTCCTAATATTTCTTTCCAAATTGTCCCTCCCACTTACCCATCGATTTACCACCAATCAGCCAGGACAGTTGCTAGATAACAAGAGTGAAGTGGCCTCACACAAGAAATGTCATGGCCTTGTGCACCAAAATCCATCAGATCTCTTTGGCTGGAGAGCACCACTGAGATTACAATAATATGAATTATCAGCATTCCTGAGAAACACGCTTAGAAATGCTTAAATATAACAAATCCTACCACATACACATTCCACAATAACAGCTATTTCTGTCTCCCTACATACAACTAAATTTGCAGCAAAGTTATAGGAAGATAAATAATGTAGGAAAACATAAGGAAGACAAAAATATTACAGTTGTCATTTGCCATGGGCAAAATATATATCAAAATCATAGTAGTAAAAAAAAAAGTGAGACAAAATATGTATGTTTCATTTATGCCAAATTTCAATAGCTTCTTTTCTTAAAAGGAACACAGGATCCAGGACTGGATGTGACCTTCTGAGCCAAAATAACCTCAAGTTTTATAGGCGACCATGTAATTTAACTTCATCCATTAAAGTACCAGTTCCATCCTAAAAACCATCTTTGCTTTTCACTGCTCCCCTTCAAAAATATTCCAATGCTCCTCTGCTCTCTGGGCTAAACACCAGTCCCAGTGCTAAAGTTACACAACTTTGTTAATGTCACACAGCCCTGCAGCTCATTTTAATGGGACAGTTCAAATCTGAACAACTCTGCCCTATCATTTCCCATCCAGCCTTGAAAAATAGTATTAGTCTCCATCCTGTTTATCTCTTCTCTTTTATGGAAGCAGGAGTGTTTCTTATTTCCTAGACAGTATTGCAAACATTCCATTAGAGTCTTATGGAATGTAGGACAATCTCATTTTTAAACCCACCCATGGGCTCAAGGTCAGTGTGTGTCACTTCACAGATGGAACCATAAGAAACCTTGAGTCCTGCACCAACAGAAGCCACACAAAATCTCAGCAAGGAAAAATGGGAAGTGCTGCACCTTGGGTTAAATAATCCCACGCCAATATGGGCTGAGAAAGGACCTGGAAGTCCCACATCAATTTAATGTGTGCTCATTTAAATCAGACAAATTCCATAACTAAACTGTTTCATTTTCCCTCCCTTCCTGCTTTCCTCCCTTTCATACTCTCAAATACTCTATTTATTTATTTCTTTTTAAAGCACAACCTGTGTCTTCCACAGAGGCCAGATGAATGACTTGGCCCTATAGTTAGCACACAAAGTACAGGCCGTGCTTTCCTCACAGACTGTTGGGCTCTTTAAGTAGGCACCCAAGAGATGTTCTCACACAAACTGCAGAGCTGACAACCTGCTCACCCTCAGGAAGGTTCTTCTCACACTTGGATAATTTCTTGCTGCTCACTATGGACATCAATTTTTGCCTCTGCAACCCTGATACATCCATAGGCCACACATCATCTTGTACATCCAGAGCTTAAGCAACCACTACTCAAGAGTAAATAACATTCAATTTTCAGTATTCATGAAAGAATTGTAGAGGCAGGGTTGGTTTGGGAAAATAAAACTAAAAAAGTAAGAGATAAATTCAAAATACAGATTCAAACACTGCAATTTTAGCAGGATATGATGCACACATTTATCTGCTCTCTTTTCTCCACAGAGGTGAAATGATATTTTGTTCAAATTAGTTGATATTTTTAAATGAACACTTATCTTCATTCAAAATGGCAATAGGTACACTAAAAAAGTAGACAGCTAAACAAAATAAAAAGGAAACGAGTATGTATTGAGTGCTTGCAAAAGAAAATCTATTAAGAGAAACCAAGAAGGCAGTTTTGGTTCTAAGAAACTGCAGAGATTATTGCAGAATTTGCAATAATTCTAATATCTATTTCTAATAATTTCTAATATCTTTTATTGCATTTAGTTCTACACTGCATCATAAAATCAGCAGAAAAAAGTGACAGCTGTAAACCTAAAGAAGATATGGAGCACAACAATATGTCTGCATTCTGAAGGATCTAATCCTGAGGCTGTATAGATTAATAGTTGTTTGTTCACTGATTTGATAAAGCTAGGTCATCTCTCCTCACAGGCAGCTGATTCCAGCAAGGCTGTCTGACACTTTGGTTAATGCTGCTCGAAATCTTCAAGTCTCAGCAATCTTTTTCTGAATATATGATGCACCAGGACTGATAAGATAAACTGCCCTTCTCATGGAATCCATGGAGTCTGCCTTTGGTATTGACCATGGTGCGCAAAACAAAGGCCACCCTTACCCTATGAGCTTAGGTGCCGTCATAAGATCCTCATTTTTTCAAAAAAAAAAAAAAAAAAAAAAAAAAAAAAAAAAAAAAAGGAAAAAATGCAAGCATTTGCTTTCTTATTTTAAGTAAATCAGCTTAGCAGAAACCCTGTTGCTCAGAAAATCTTTTTTCCCCCACCCTAGCCAGATGGTGTACATTAGTCATCATTTATTATCTTCATATTTTCAAAATCTCAGAAAGAAATATGCAAAGCTACTGTTACATGTCAGAAGGTGACACACCAAAATTCTGCATTTATGTTAAGATGTTTCACAAGATAACTGCTCCAAAATAGGAAGTCATTAATTTGCAAAACCTTAATCTATTATGCTAGGTAATTAAGTCTTACTATATTGAAATTTCTATTCCCTTAGCATCAGAGATGGGAATTATTTCTTAACTGAAGAAATACATCTTTGCATCCAGACTAACAAATAAGCATCAGAGTAAAAACTGCTTAGCAGATAAGTGACTCAATGTAAGCAAATTAAGCAGACTGATCAACTTTCTGAAGCTTAGACACAACACAAAATACTTTGACATTATTGATTTAGGGATCAAAAACCACAAAAAAAAATCAGATGCTGTTTAATAGGTTGTGTGACTGATGTTTGGACAACACATATAAAGCCATTCATCTTTTTGAAAATCAGCCATTTTTTCAAGTTCTGGTGCTGGAAAAACACTATCTACAAGACAGAAAAGTAACTTGAGTTTTGAATTTTAAAATATAACGATTTAATTTTTCACTTTGTATAGCTGTATTCCTCTGAAAATCCTCTCTGACATGCAGCACAGTAACAATTAACAATAGGAAAGTAAACCTATTTATTCCCACATGTGAAAAAATGTTATAGCAGTTTCCAAATGCAAAAAAATGGAAACACAAACGGAATCCATACACCAGGCAGAAAGAAATCTATATACTTGCCTTTAATTCATCAACTTTAAAAGCAGAAACAAAGTAATGTACTACCAAGATCAGACATGGAAATTGCTGTCTATTCATTAGAAGAATTGGAATTATTTATCTCTCAACAATTCGGATAACTATTGGATTAACTGTGCCTTTAGATACATAACAACAAACAAGGAGGGCGAGTTTAAAAAACATGTTTTAAGGATTCTTGTCCTGATCAATCCAAATAAACCATGTTTCACCATCCTCATCAGTCCTGACCCACTGGAGGGAATATAACCACTGCTCTCTACTTTGTCTGATGTCTGCATTACTGTCCTTGTAAGAGCAGCTTTGCTCTGCAGCAACTTTAGAAAATATCATTATGTTCACAAAATTACTCCTTTAATATAGGCCTGGGCAACAGACCTTGCTTCCATCCTTCAAGAGCACATTTCATGTACATGAGACCTTTTATGTTTGAATACATTGAATACATGAAAAATCCAGGGCAAGGCTGGGCGGGAATTTGGCATCAGGCCCAGAAACATCTCCAGTCTTTTGAGGGGCTTTGCAGGACACCATCACATTACTGCAGATCCAGATGCTCTGGCATTTCAGGCTGGTGCATCTCATGGCAAGGCTGAGACTTGAAAGTCAACACCAAGTACAAACTCCATACTTAGGAGTAGAAATAAGTAGGTGTTACACAGCAAGGACATTCTTACACCAGTTCAATATTAAATGAACAGGATTTCACATTCTTGGTACCGCTGCCAAGCAACAAATCTCACTCAACATTTTCACTGTTTTCAAAGACAATACAGCGTCCTTTCATCTTTTTTGAACTGAGGATTCACAATCCCATGGTCTGGTCACAATTAACAGTTGCACCCTCCAGATCTCAAGCAGGCATTTGTGTTTGCAGGAACAGAACATGCAATAAGAACATCTCAAATAGTGAGCACAGCAAAGGAACAAAATGGATGCGCAAGCAACACACTGAGCTACAATTAAAATTAACTGCAATTAAGTTTCTTTAAGTCCCTTTTTATCAGTGTAGTCTGAAGGAGCATTTGAATAACTTACATCACTGAAATAGTACCCTCAAGCTTCAAAGACAGTTTTAGTTTTACTTTCATCTGACAGGTTCTGGCAGCCAGAGGTAGAGGAATAAGCAGAGCATATTTAACACTGATTACTTTTTTCATTATTTCCTGCAATCACTTCCTCTAAATGCATTGTAGACCTGCATTTCATCTTTGAGTGTAATTGATTCTTATATGTATTTTGCACTTTATGTTGTAACACAATAATGGAGATGTAAACACCTCTGTTCTGTAAATAACCATTTGTACAGAGAGAAAAATGTTGCATCCAAATTAGAATTTTTCATACAGAATACAGGCTTCTGTGTGGAGCCACATTGGTTTTATTAATGTAAAAGTTCAATTTAGTACATGTTAAGTATTTTCAGTCCATAAATAGAAAAGAATCCAACCTCTTTGTCTGTTTTTTCCTCCTCTGTATTTAGTCAGAGCTCTGCTCTGGGACAGGTAATGCAGAGCTTTGCTGAGCAACAGCTGGGGAAAACAATAGACATCCACTCTGTGTGTACATAATAATAAATCCACTATTGGCACTGCCTTGCACACCCTCATAGAGGCACAGACAACCCTTCTGCTTCTATTGCTGTGAAGAGATGAGACAAATGGTGTGGTTTTGAAAATTTGATCATAAATAACCAAAAGCAAAACTGAACTCCTGCAAACTGACCACCTACTAAAAAATTTTCAAGAAAGGGCCCACAAACAAATCAATCACTTGGCAATGACTGCATTCTCGCAAGGTGTGAAAGGCAGGTTGTAGAAATGCCAGCAGGCAGAAACATGTGAGCTTCAGCTCTAAAACCACTTGAAGACTGAGCACAGTATTCCAAAGAATTGCACAAAAGAAAGCTGGCCAACTAAGCAACAAAGAAGATACCCAAGTAAATTAGATTTTATTCCAGGTATCTTTCTGCCCCCATCTAACTGATGATATTCAGGAAAACAAGGCCAGCACAATAAGTAGAAGAGAATATTTGTGTATACATGGTCTCATCATTTTCCTTACACAGTTGAATAGAATCAGTATCAAGTGGTAAATTAAACCTACATCTGCCATAAAAACTTTCAGCTGTCACAAAAACTTAACTACTCCAGTGATGCTGCAATAGCCTAAATTTAAACCTACCCACAAACAATGTCCATTTTTCCCCCGTTTTCCAACCCATGTTATTCCTTCTTTGGCCAACACAATTCTGAAATGCACAGGAGTGCCTCTCACACCAGTCCTGGTCACTCTGCACTCAGCTTTTCTGTAGGTGACCGTGGCAAAGCAAGGGTCTGTCCCAACAGACAATTCCAAGTGGCTCTGAAGGAATATGGCATCCCAAATGGAAAGAAAGGGAGAAGACCAAAAAGGTCAGGTTTTCTTGTGTGTTACTTAATCATTCACAGCTCTATAATGATCCAGTGCTGTGTTTTATTAAGTCAAGAACTTTCTGTAAAAAAAAAAATTTAAAAAAAATCAAACAGTAAAACAATATGGAGAACAGATTGGGTCTGTAGTTGTGTTCTGCACTGGTAGTGTCAGCCAGGAAACAGAACAATGACATTCCTTGAGTAGGTGTTTTTTCCCTTGATTTATTCATCTGACTGCAAATCTAATTTCCACTTTCATTATGAAAGAACTGGACAAAACTGATAATTTCATCACAATGCTTTACTCATTAATCTGCCAGATATATGACTCAATCAGCTCTTTGCTTTTGTCAGCTTAAGAACTACAGAATGATTTGTTAAGAACATACCCAACGAGACAGCTTGTTTTCCTAAACACCTTTAGTAGGGTAGAAACTTGCATTATGTAAGGATTAATAATTTCATTTGGTGGGGTTTGGTTTGAGTTTGTTTCATTTGTTTGGTTTTGTGGAGTTTCTTTGTTAGTTGGTTTTTATTACAGTGGAAATGGTTTAACAGACGCCCACCAACAAGGTTTTCAAAAACTCAAACACACTCTACTACCCCATGTCCTGGTCTGACCTTGAGGGGAATACAAAGGGAGGACAGGGTTAGGCCTGGTACTTCATTGGAATTTTTCTTATCATCCTTCTCAAATTTGAAACAGAAGAGTCCCAGACCAGTGGCCAATCTGTGAACTACATCCTACACTTGTGGTCTACTATTGACCCTGCAAACCAGCAGCATCAAGAATATTTTATTCAAGTCTCTGCTTTTGGAGAGTGGTCAACTTCCATGACCAGGATTTGGTATCTGTATCAGGACTGGCTACAGAATTAAAATATTATTTTAAAAACTTTTAAGGGCTTGAAAAGTACTGCAGAATGTGAATCCCTTACATTGATACAACAATGCTAAGAACTTTCTACAGAGAAATCTGTATTTTGTTCTGACTTTCTTCTTAATACATCCTAACATCAGCTCAGCACTAGAATTTCATACAGAAGACACTGAATGCAGTACATGATGTGGAAATGATGATTCCATACTGAGAGGAAAGTATGATTGTTAAATAAGTTCCAGTGTGCAATATCTAATGCCTCTCTGAGAACTACATGCTGCTCACTCTATTACTCCTTCAAAATTCTTTCCTTTTAGAAAGAATTTCTTAACTCCTTAGATAGACTTTGATTTACTCTACATATTTGTTAACAGGTAAAACAAAGTATTGCACTAAAAATCACTCCAACAAATCTAGAAATATTGCATTATTTATGAGCACACAACCTGCCAGAGCACTAGAAGCCATAAACTACAGAAATGTCAACAGCAATGTTGCTCATGAAATACATTTTCAACTAAAAGAGAAGACAGGATAGAATATTCCTGGTAGATGCTGCCCAGAACAACAATGTGGGGAACCAAAAAAATGCATTTATCCAAACTGACAGGAGAATGGTCTGCAGTAGCCATGAAAATGTTAAAACACAACTTTATCCTTGAGTGTCTCAGCTGCTGAACAAGTTGTCCTTTGCAGTTTTCTTCTCCTGTAGTAGCTTTTGAGCCAAATGCTTGAGGTACCTCTTTAATAAAAATTTTATTTCATAATCAAAAATCAAATAACACACTAATAAAAGACTTTGTTTTGAAAGACTATCTCATTGTAAATTCCAGATATGTGAAATGTAATGTGATCGTGGAAATTGGTATTTCCCTGCAGCAATAAAATGCAGGAAGATTCCCATTTTTTTTACCCACTAAGTATTTGGATAACTATGAAAGGAAAGCCCTCTAAGTTCTTTCATCTTAAACACAAGGCTAAATGAACATAGAAACATTTTCATCACACATCTGAGGATTAGATTGCTCTGGCTGTTCCATAACAACACAGAAAATGAGGATCTGTAGAGAAAATACAAGGCAAATGTGCTCTTTTCTATGACAGTGTTCAATGGAAGCCCTTTGCTGCACGGCAAACATAGAGCTCTTGGACAAGAAGTATTAAAAGGTGGAATGGCTTTCTATAAATACAGAGGAGTTGCAAGAAAAATTCAAGAAATAACACAGCTAAACCAGCAATTTGTATCCAGTCTACAAACAAGACCCATGATATACCAGCTTTAATTTCAGCAGTGCTCAGGTACAACACTGATCCAACTCTTAGGAAAATTCATTAAAAATTCAAGCATTTAGCTGGTTTCTCTACTAATAGCACCACCATGAAGCTTTCCTGTTTTCATTCTAACCATGGTAGAAAATCATTCAAAGTAACCCTAAATGTACTAATACTGAAATAAAGCAAGCCATGGAATACTACTGACATCCACTGCTAAGATATCAGGAAAACTTGCCACAGTAGAAACAGCTGGAATACCTGAATAATGTTGAAAACATTTTTGTTCATTTCATCTGATCTGCAGATCAAACCTTAGTGATAAAAATCTTCAACTCCTGATAGAAAGTAAAATATGAGTCTGCCTGCCCTAAAGCCACATTTCTTGTTTCTTTATGGATGAATCAGTTTTCCCTCTATCTTGTGGAATGTAGCCAACATAATTTAGGGTCCCTCCAGTGCCTGCTACAATTACAATTCCAGATTCTGCAAATGCTTCTAAGTGCATCTTTATAATCTCCAAGTTACAATGCAAAATCATTTTCTTCCTTTCATTCCCATACCATTTGGCATCCCAGGAGATGTATTTAGGTTCTGAATGTCTTATTTCATTTTCCACTTCTCCACACAGAGCACTTGATCAAGAAGATTATTTTATTATTATTCCCATCTGAACTGCATCTAAGCCTGTTTTAATTTATTCCCCTATCTGGAATATCAGTTTTGATTTCCAGAGAACTCACTGTCCACAACAATATATTCCTAAGTGCTCTGTCACTGCTTCGAGTTCACTTCTGTTATGACTATAAGACAGTTTGAGTACACCAACACTTGCTTTTCTTCCACCTATAAAACTGCTTTCCAGCTGACATAGAATGCCATAGTCCCTGTGATTTTTCACCCATCCATTCCATGGAATAGCCCCTAAAGCACATGTACAAACATTGTTCTTCAAGGTAACTACATGAAACAAGAGCCATTACCTCCCTTTTGGAAAAATTCGTCTTTCTCTCCTAAAGAACCAAAGTCTCTACTATCCTCAAATAGGCAAGAAAAAAAATACATTATTTTGATCAGATAAAAATGCCAGAGACCAAGAGTCAAAAAAGAAAATAATTTTTTTTCTCTTTCAGTTATATGCACAGAATTTAAAAACCATGCATTTACTGAAGGTCACAGAATCGTCAAGTTTGGAGAAGACCTTCGAGATCACCTGGTTCAAATATCAACCCACACCACAACCACAATAATTACCCCTGGACCATATCCCCAAGTGCTACTTCCAGATGTCTCTTGAACTCTTTGAGAGGTGACGACTCCACCACCTCCCTGAGTAGCCTCTTTCAAAGCCTAACCATTCTTTCAGTGATTTTTTTTTCCCTAATATCTAATCTGAACCATTCCTGACACAATTAAATGGCCATTTCATCTTGTCCTTTCTCTTGAGATTTTGTAGAGGGCAACAGTCACTTCTAAGGGAGTTGCAGAGAATGGTAAGAACCCCTGAGCCTCCTTTTCTCCAGACTAAACAACCTCAGCTTCCCCTTTAGGACTTTCCAGACCCTTCCCCAGCTTCACTGCCCTTCTCTGGACACACTCCAATGCCTCAATCTCCTTTTGAAATGAGGGGGCCAAAACTGGACACATGATTCAAGGTAATTTGATTGCCCAAGTAAAGATATTTCACAGCCAGAAGAGCTAAACTAAAAATTCTATTAGTCTCCCACTGTTTCCGTGATTTGAAGACAGCCCTAAAAATTATTTGATTCTGCTTCAGTGAGTGTAACTAAAATACAAATCTTTGTACCTTAATGGCCTGGGAGCTGATGACCTATGGGAGCCAGTTCACACTGCACATTGGTTTTTAAAATGACCACTGAAACACTTACAAATATTTTCATAATCCACTACTATACATTGCATGGCCAGTGAAAATATTGGAAAAATTAATGTCTGAAAATTAGTCCTTAACATGGGAGGAGGACTAACAGGAATTTACACTCCACAGGCTTGATTTGGAATCACTTTGGAGTCAGCAAGCACCATTTTTTGTTTCCTTCTGTGAACTGACAATTTGATGTCACAAGTTTTCTACTCTGATTCCAGCACCAGTGCCTCAAATTTGAAAAGAGGGTCTTCATCTCTACACAAAAAATGCCCAATACTCTGCAAATAAAGTCCTCAAAGTGCAACAAAATGCTTTAATTAAGTATTTTCTTTGCTTAGCACTATTTCTAATTTATGATTTGCCAAAGGCACTGTTTTACTCGTGTTTCGATGGAATACTTAGCACAGCGTGAAATAGATGGCATCTCCTCTGTAGCAAAAGTGAAAGGTTGACTTCTGCCCTGGGCATCTCTTATTTTTTGTGAAAGCTTAGAGGTAGAAACTGAAGCATGATAATTGAATCTTGAAGGAAAAAGTAGTGACATTATAAGAACTGCTTCTGTCAAGTGATAAATATCCTGTGATACGATATATTTAATTTGTACGAATAAATTCATAGTGTTAATAAAGATTAAAAGGGAGTTATGCCATACAAAATGGGACATGTTGGACATGCTGACAGATAGTAGGGCCCACTTACCATTGTAAGTAATCATACAGGTTACTATCAGATGAAAATAGAAAGCATAATTCACCTAATCGTTTTTTCAAAAATAATTCTGCATTTACATTTATTATACACGGCATATTTAAAAGGTGGTTTTCATATTGTCCAGCACCCAAGGCATAAACCTGAAAGTGCCAGTGGAAATAACAAATGATGTAAGAGAAGTGTGTAAAACCTGAGGCAAGAATACGTCGCAGTCAGAACCCAATGGCTCTGCTCAAGTGACACACACATTTGCACTCAGAAGTTTTGCCTTTTTTTTATTTTGGTTAAAGCTACCACAGCAACATTCTCCTAGTGAGGTGTGTCAGAACTAATGTAGCTGAATGTAGTTCACTGTAATTGAAAGTAATTCATGCTGTCACATTTACTGTAACGAGAGGTCACATCTCCAGGGCCATAAATGTTGTTCACATTAATCGTAACTGACACCTTCCTCCTCCTTCAGGGAAATTCAGCCATATTACATGGCTTAGTTCACATCCTTTTTAAGTATCTCAACTTTTTTATGTTTGGCTGGTTTAGTGGTTTGTTTTGGGTTTATTGGTTTTTTAAGCTAAAAACAGACAAAAACACCAGCAACAAATTCTGTCTGGTGCCCGGTGATAAAGTCATCTCACAGAAAAGTATGCAACAATAATTATAATTACCCTGATCTCCAAAAATCCTACAGATTTGACCTGAAAAAAAATTACGACCTGAAATCTGGATATTTTGGAAACAAAACCAGTTCTTAAATTATAAATACATATAGGCCATATTCTAAAAGAGTAAGTAAAATACAACACACTCCATAACAACCCCCTGGACTACATGCATTATTTTCTTCCTAGGAATCATAAAGCCCCACAGTAAACCATGTACTTATTTTGAAACAGTTACACTCCATACTGACATGCCAGGGAATGACCTCCATTCTCAACATGACTGTATATTTCAAACCAGATAATTCAACTAGGACACCATTTCCTTTATAAATATTAAGCAGTTATCTGGGGGGCTATGGCATGTAAGTCTAAATCTTTTGATCCCTATTTAACAAAGCTACACACCTAAAGAAGGCCCTTCAGAGCACTGAATAAATGTGCCCTCCATAATTAAGACAGTGTACAGGAAGTGGAAAGTTTTTAATCTGCATGCTTAGTTTATCCTGAATTCTAGTTAAAAGAGGAAAGATGCCAAAGAAGAAGTGAAATGTACAAACTCACTGGCAAGAGTACGATGTACTTGTTGGCCAATAATCTAAGTTCCTTTGGTTTGTTTTGGTTGGGTTGACCAAGAATCTGGGTTTTCTCCTTGAAAAATTCAGTGGTGTCTTAACTCAGAATTAAAAGCTTAGGGTTTGGGTTTCTTCTAACAGATCCTTATGGGAACACAAAATATAAATTTTCATTTACTCACAACAACAACTGATAATATTAATGAGAAAAAGTTTCACTGATGAATCTCAGAATTATGTACTAAAGAAGTGAAGAACATAAAAATAGGAGGACAGATTCATTTCTATAATAGCTTGGAATAATACTATTTCTTGAAAGACAGCTTAGTCTTAAAGTCACAATTATTTGAAATTGATCATAACACCACAAGAAAATCAGTTGTTTGATTTCGTTTGGTATAACTCAGTAATAATGCTACTGAAACCAAATTAATTAGATGATTTTATGAATTTTTGAAGAATCAACGTTGAAAGACTCCAGACCCACTATCTACCACCAAACACAACCCTTCAGGTATAAATAAAATTGTTTCTTTCAGAGACTAATTTTTATGTCGTCTGACAATGTCATTTAATTTTGGTGAGGCATCCAGCAATTGTGCAATTTCCTACAGTAGCATTTGGTGTAGAGATGCACAAAACATTGCTGTGAGCCCTGCAGTAAATGTTTGCTGAATGACCTGAAACACCAAAACAACAAACACATGACCTCACTGCAATAAAAAAGTCATATCATGCTTATTCTTCTTACCTATAATTAATATTAACTGTTATCTTTTTAGCAACATCACTCAACATTTCTCAGAAATAATTCTAGGTTGTTCTTCCAAACAGGCAAGCACTTCATGTTTCATTATTACCACACTATTGCATAATATTTGTCCTGCACCAGTATCTACAATAGCCTTGATGGTGCTTGTTGTACCAAACATATCAACAAGGATAAAAACATGATTTACATTTCAACTAGGTCCCCATCTCAGCCTTAACTGCATTATAATTCCATCAGTTTCTTACTCTGCAGAAAGGCATTTCAGCAATTCTACCCAAGTACCTCATTTATTCCTAACTTCCAAGGTTATCATTCATCTATATTTTTCCAATATTGTATCACTTAGGAAAATAGCTCAAAAGTCATCATGAAACCATATTCCAATAAATCACCATTGCCATTAATACCTCAGCACCACAAAAAGTATACATAATTAAATAACTATGGGATCTTCTAACCAGGGAAGTGATTTTCCCTTCCCAAATACTTTCTTTCCTGTTCTATAAAGAACAAGGCAGAATGTAAAAATACACTTAGATAATAACACATGCACTCCTATTGAGTCCTATGAAATACAGCTGCTCAAAGCAGGTCTATTATTTGCTTAGGACTCTTTATGTACTTCAATAAATCATCAATCACTAATTTCAATGGCTTTGGTGAAAAGAAGTAGCAGCACCAATTATTAACCAGTCTGCCTAAACTCTGAATATGGTTTTGCAAATATTCTAAAGCTCATTTTTGTACAATAATTTCACAAGAAGTATACAGTCTAATACTTTATTAGGATTGGGGCTAAATCAAGGCAATATGACAGGGAATTCAAATTTGCCCCCTTTTCCTACTTTATTTCTTCACTCATTGCTACACTCTTTTCCAGCAGATTTGACAGCCCTGAGATGTGAAGTTGTGGGGCCAAATCCTGCCAAAATGAATGTCCTGTTCACTCCTACTGGAAGTCTGTTCCCATATCTCACCCCTCTGGCATTTAGAAAGCTCTTCTAATCACTAATGTAACTTCACCCCCAGCTAGTTGATACCCAGCTGTTCTTGTGCCAGCACTACCCTTTAGCTAGAGCAGCTTTCCTCTCCCCCTCATGTTCCCCCACTGAAATTCTCTCTCATTCTTCAATTTTCCAAGCTGAAAAATGTCATGCTGTTAGTTCCCTCTTATGAAATAAGTTTATTCTACACTCATCCTATTATCCTTCCTCTGCACCTATTTATTTGAATTGATCCACAAGTGCATGATTAATTTACCCTCTATCAGAAAGCAATTTCCACATTGTGACGAAGTATGCACATAAATCTGTTACGTAACTTTAAAATATGAATTTCTTATATGTCTGTTTCTATGAATGTCTTTAAACTCCATACCTTCAAATCTTTACTTTAGGGTCAAATTGTCACTACTTGAACTCCACCAAAGAATCAACACTAGTTTCTCCAGTCACATCTGATTGAAATCCATTACGTTAGGTTTTGAAGCTCCCCAGACTTCCATTTCAGTAGTGCACCTTAAGCATTTATCATTTCTGTATAAGCTTCTTAATATTTCACATGTGGGGAGCCCTTTCCATAGGGATGCTTAAAATACATCACTTTTCTTGGAGGAGAAAAGGATTATTCTGGTAGGTTCACATAAAGTCATCTTTTCCCTTGTTACGTAAGCCTTGATGTCTGTGTTGTCAAGTATTTTTCATGTCCAGAATTAAACAGCATTGTCTTTTAAGTCAAAAGGAGTAGGCCTGAACCCAGAATCTGGAAAGCATCCAGCTGTAGTAATGTTTTCTTTGGATGAAATATGTTGAACAAATGTAAAGCCTTTTTACTACTGCTACAAAATATGGTTGGATTAGGTCTTGGGGCTACACACTTTGTCATTTCAATTCTGTGACAGCAACAAGCCATGAGAGGAGCAGAGAGAACTCAGGCAGTCAGCTCCTGTGATTATTAAACACTTGACATTTCTGTAAAAAATACTTCACACTGAAAGAAATAATAATTTTCTTAACCTTTACTTGCAGTCTTCTAGAGGTATGATTAATCAGGGGCTATGCTCTGTAGCTGTTTATTTTTCTGGTTTTTACTGCATGTACTGGCACAGGTAATTTTAAATGCTGTCACTTGTTCTTTCCCTCTCTCTTGATTGTGCACCCTTTCACCTTAACTTGCTTTCCCAAAAATAATAAACTTACTTCAGACAAAGTCATTCTGGTAATACTTAGCCCAGGTGAAAGTACATATTTTGAAAGTTAGACCATCAATTACATCTAGTATCCCATCTGCTAAACAGGAATACTGGAGTACTAATGACATTTTACGCCTCAATTAGATTTTGGTTCATTACATAAGAAAGGGCAGCACAGATGTGTTATCAAAGAAAATTAAATTACAGGACATATTTTAATTCTGAAAATTTATGTGCTCAGACACCATTTATTCTTCCACTGTGGAAAAGCATAAAAAGTCTCAAGAAAAGGCCAAGATCAGTTCGTTTAGCTCCTGAGTGATCCAGGGTATTCTCCAGACAAATACCCCACCCCTGGCCACGCAGAGCTCTGCTTCCTCAGAGGACCTGAGACACCAGAAGCCAAGTCTGAAGTCAGGCAGCAAAATATTAGTACAGTAATGGCACAAGGAAATTCACTGGACATGCTCAGGACAGAAAACTGACACTAAACTTTTGTCTCCCTAGTTTTCCTTCACCTCCAACTTTCACCAAACTCCACAAAACATCAGTGCAAAGCATGTTTGAAAAAGGAAAGTAAAAATACACCATAATTGTTTAGACACATTCCTGAGAGTGCTTGCTCTAACCTGGAGAATAATATTTTGTGCTCACTTGGTGTGACATTACTTTAGGCTGTCTATGACAACAGGCATTTTCTTTCTAAACTGCCATTAAGCTTTGATCACATTTTTTAATTGGTTCAATGGAATAAAAAAATAATTAATAGCCATGTATAATATAAAATGCATCAGGGAAAGATGCATGCAGATGTATTAATCTTATGAATAGCAAAGTGACCATAAGATCAAAAGGCAGATAAATATCAAACGGATCTAGCTGAGAAATAACCTTAAGAGTGTAGGAGCAAGACAGCAGCAGAGGCTGATAACCTGCAGCCTGAGAGGGAAGTCACTGACTCTGCACTGATCTTCCTGCCCAAGCCAGTGAGCTTTAAATCCACCCTGCCTGTTCTGTAATTAAACCTCTGGCTGCAGTGGGCACCAGCTGGACCCAGCCGCACCATAAAACCTGGTATTGGCTGGCAAATCAAGCAGTCTGATCCATGAGAGCATTCTGGCTGTCCAGGGACTCTATTGCAGCACCCAAGAACTCTATACACAAACACAAGCTCCATGCACAAACACAAAGTGCACTGCACACTAGGCAGGGATGAAATCAGACTCTGCAAATGAGCGAGGAGCCCAGTTCTGGTTCCTCTGCACTCTGAGCCACTGAAAGGCTGCTCTGTGCAAATTCTACCTGCATCTCATTTGCTTTCATATTTTAATAGTAACTTAGAAAAAATACATAATACAGAGCCTGCATATTATGGACTATGTGTACACACAGCCTGCAGTGTGCTTACATGTCATACAGTCTGTACAGGCAGTGCACAAACCACTGGCACAGTGGGGAACAGAAAATGCAACCCTTTCCAGGTGGTGTAAG
>NW_005054339.1:3495582-3504347 GCF_000277835.1 Geospiza fortis | reverse complement strand
AAGGGACCTTTCAAGCCAAGCCCCTCAGCTGGGCTTGTTCCCAAACCCATCTAAAGCACAGAACAAGGACAGGAGAGCATTCTCCTGCCCTTCAAAAACAAAGTAGGTCAATATGACCTGGCTATGTTTCCTGACATGTTTATGCTGGCCAACTACTGCAGACTAGAAGGAAGACATTTCAAATATACATCCATCACAAACTCTTCCATATGTTTGCTGTACCCTCAAATATAGAGCCAGAGGAAACAGGCAGAGGTGAAAAACTGAAATTGAAAATACACAGCTATTTTTATTTATATCTAAATTATTCCTGCCCTGATATTAATCTGGAGAATATCTCCTTGCCAGATCAGTATCATGCTGATGAATATTTCTTTTTAAAAAATTCTGTTTCCTTAATATTTACTTTCTACTTATTATCTTTGCTCTTTAAAAATAAAACGCAAAAATAAATCTTCCCCACCCTAGATACTGTTAATATTAAAATAATACTATTCATAGAGATTTGCATGAAGTCTGGTTTTCAGCACAAAAAAAAGTCTGAAAATCCTGTGTATGTTCAGTTTAGGATGAACACAAATACAAAAAGTTCATGTAAGAAAAGATTAGTAGAGGATTAAAACTTTAAAACATAGGTGAAGAGAAGGTTAAACAGGATATAGATCCTACCACCTTTCAATCATTTTTTTAAACTCTGCTTAAGTGCATAAGGGTTGAAACTGGATTCTTTGGATGTTCTTCTGCAGACCAGTATAACCAACCACCACACTCACAGCAAATCCTGTCATGAGTGCCTGCAAAACAAACTGGACAATCTGTTTGGCAGAAACTGTGGAAACACCAATCTCAGTCTACTGACTGAACTGTGGGTGAAGTTATTTTCTACTTAGCAAACATTAACTAAAGTTAAAATATTAATATATACACTGAAGTTTAGATACTGCATTTAGCTGTGCAAATACCCAGATCCAGTGCAGGTAAAGGACTAAATAATAAACTTGAACTGAAGTGGAAATAAAGGATCATACCTACACTTACAAAAGGAAATAACTTGGTAAATCATAACTCTCTGTTTTCTGTTCTTCTCTGAAGCATGATAACTGAGGAATTCAAGGACAGAGTTCAATCCTTTTGGTATACTGAGTGAGATCTGCCCTAAATTCTGGATTACATGGCAGGAACCATGTAATCCTTACACTGTGTCTACTTGGAAAATGTCAATTTAATAAAAGTTTAGGTCAAGTTCTTCAGAATCCATCCTTATATCTGTCTTCAATCACTTGCCCAAGCAGACCAAGTCCTTAGCAGATAACAGTAACTACAGTACTTGAGGCTCACAATGAAGCATCTGACAGCTTCCATGAAGACTGCCTGGATAGTATCATTTTGTAGATAAGGAAGTTCAGCCTGCTTCAAGCAATAAATTCACTTTCCATGAAGAATGCAGATGGTTAGATACCAGCAGGATGAATGCTGTACTGGCCTTACATGAAAGATTTAAGCAAGCAGCTCCTCTATTCATCAGCTATGCAAGAAATCCAATTTTTTAGCATTTAATTTGCAAGAGCATTTATTATTATGGGATCAGACCTAAATACAATATATTTCACTGTTTCACTGTAATAAACTGTGCCAGCTTTTTTGTGTGCTACCTTACCTCAACTACATCAACTTACCAAAAAGTGCATTTACATTTTTAAATGTTATCAGGGCTTTATGAATTTTTTAGTTTAAGACTTTTCATCCCTCAATAGTACTACATATACTGAAACTACATCCTTAACTTTCTGTAGAATGGATGTTCTTACATTGATTCTAAATTCACACAGCAAAAAAACCCCAAAGTGTTAAGCAGAGAACCTCTCCCCTCAGTATTTTCATAACTACCCCACAGGAAAGCATTACAATGCCTAAACACTGAATGCTCTGCAGCACTTGTGTAGTCATTACAATACTTTGAGTCACTTGACAACTGCACATAATATTTGTGCTTCCAGTGGCAGAAGCAACCATGATAATGTACTTGTAATCAAACTGCCAACACCAAAAATAAGTTCCAAATTAAAAGCATTAGACTAGAAAATTTGAAGATGGAGGAGAGCAGAAAAAAGGATTCAAAAATAGTCATTAAAATGTTATGCCTCAAAAGCATTATTTTTACTGTAGTTTTGGGGAATATTCTTGTAACATTTTCACATGCATTCATTCAAGTTCCAGAAATCCACAGCTGGGAGATCTGAACTCAAAAGGCCCCATGTTCTTCTGTTAAAATCCTGCTCAGAGAATCCAAAGCCAAAAAAAAAATCTGGTGGCTGAGGCTCTACATTTATAGCATACCCATGCCAGTTCAGACAGCAGTAAAAATTTGATTCATATCAGACATGGACATGATAATGTGTATCTTCAATTATTCAACTTGGAGCTTATTAGAAAGTTAGACTTCTAGAGCACATCAGATCCCTAGCAGGGCAAGGAGGCAATATCTGCCATGGCTGAAGTGTCACTGAAAAGTTTATCAGCTGAGAGAAACATTTACCAAACTTGAAAAGCGGCCTGAGTCTGCACAAGCTGGGAGTGCTACACCATGTGCACATGGCACTTAGCACTTTGAGCCTTCAAACCAAACTTTATTTGCTGGAGTTTGACTTAGAGGCTAAGTTTTCCACAGATCCTCATTTTACATTAGTTGTACATACAATGAAATACTTAATGGTTGTATATTCAGCCTGTGACAGGATAAAAAATGTGGGGAAGGACACTGACAACTCTTTTCTTCCCATCAGGAGTACTAAATTAAACAAAGCATTTTTCCACTTCCATCTTTTCACTCTTTCTCACAAAAGCAAAACCATTTCAACTACATGAGAATATACTGGGCATATGTTGATCGAGTTAAGCAAAAAGGTTTATTAAAAACCATGGGGAGGGGTCATTTTCACAGAGATTTGGTAATTGATCTGTCTCACCTCACTCTGTACAGTTATTTCAGCACAGT
This sequence comes from Geospiza fortis, assembly GCF_000277835.1. Taxonomy (NCBI): domain Eukaryota; kingdom Metazoa; phylum Chordata; class Aves; order Passeriformes; family Thraupidae; genus Geospiza; species Geospiza fortis. The sequence continues at coordinate 3,501,352 of NW_005054339.1, read as the reverse complement.
CCAAGCAGAAAAACATGCACTGGAGAATGAAGGCAGTGCTCAACTAAGCAATGAGACTGCAAAACTGTTCATAAAGCTAAAATCTTCTATATTCCATGTTCAGGGGAAAAATTTTAAAAAATGAAAATAAAGGAGGAGTTTCAAAAGAGTAAGAGTCAATACAAAATATAAAATTACACAAGAAAGTATAACAGAAGACATATTTAACATTTTATCAGGGAAATTGCTGAAGAAGTATCAAGACCTGGATCCTCTAAGTAACTTCAGCAGAAGGAGAAAAGAAGAAAGAAAATTCAGCTTGATACCAGACTTCATCCTCTAGGAATTTGAAGAAGGGACCATGGAAGTTACCAATAACATCAACACAGCTAAAAGCTCAAGCAGAAATCATCATTATCTGATCTCACCCAACAAAAGCCTAGAGTGCTTTTGCCAGCCTGAAAAAATGACTGCCAAAAGCAACCCAGGGAAATGTTTTATAATCAGACAACTTTATTGCTACAAAAACAAGAACAATTCAACTCAATTAATAAAATCTTCTCCCTTTCTCAGGGCCAAAAAGCAGTGCCCTTCAAGCAACCTAGAGGAAAGAAATTAATCTATGAATAAAGAAGTGTCCCTTAATAAGTTTAGTAACTCTGTTTTGCCCTCCAAACATATCTCTGACCAAATCTGCTCTTTCTTGGCTGAGATCCTATGTAAACTTGTCAGAAGAAAAGCACAACACATGAAACTGTGCTTAAGCATTAAGAATGAATACCAGAGACTCATGTCATTCACTAAAGAGCTGGGTCAAAAGCTCTGATTGGTCCCTGAACAAAGATTTTCTTCAATTCCAAGAATGTAGAATTTCTTCTTCCCTCTTTGAGCAGCAGAGACCATCCCACCCAGACTTGCAGATGGGTCAGATGCACATGGGGCATCTCCTGTCACCTCTCCCATACAGCTGTGGTGCTATTGCTCAAAGATTTCACCTCACATCTCACACTTTGTACAGCTTCCCCATCCTGCATCAAGATACTAAGTTTTGCTATATCCAAAAGGTGAAAAGTGCTATATCCAACTTGGAGAAAAGCAAGGTAATAATCCAGCCCAAGTGTTTCATGGCCTATCCAGGACTCTCTCAGTTCTATTATATGTAGGCATTGACAGATCCTAAAATGACCTTCAGAACTCTAAAACTGAATACACAATAACCTACCTATAAAAATAAGTGGAAAGAATAACAAGATTAGCAAAGAGCTGCATGATAAAATGAGAGGTAATGCAATTAACATTAAAGAGGATACAAATATAACTAAGTAGACTAGGAAGAAAAAAAAATCTGATTAGCAAAACAAAATGTAATGAATGAACACAGTTAACAGTAGTCACAACTAGTAGTCACAACTAAGACAGCCTACACAGAAGTAAGTTTGGAAGAACTGAGTGAGTCTACCATAATTTTGCAGGCAGTAATTTGCTCTAGACAACATCACGAGATCTAAAGTATAATGGGAACAAATTGGATTAGCACCAATTGCAAGGAAATTAAATGCAGGAGTACTCAAAGAGGAAAGAGACATGCAAATTGCTTTCATGGCAATGATTTCTTTGGGGCTGCAGAGATTAACCCAGCTTGTTTCAGTAAGTGCAGGGGAAGTCTTGCTTAAAAGAACCTGATTTTAACTTAACCCAGCTTGTTTCAGTAAGTGCAGAGGAAGTGAGGAAGTCTTTTTTAAAAGAACCTGGCTTTAACAGGGGAAAGTGAACATTTTTAGGAAGACTTTTAAAAGCTTTTTTAATGCTTAAGAAAACATGACAAAGATTTTTACAGCCCAGTTGGAAAGCAAAAGTTAAAAAATACAAGACTTTGACCAAATTATTTTTCCTTTGAATTGTCTTTCTTTTGCTCCCCAGAAGTCCTTCAGGTTCTCTTTGCTCCTACAGGTATCCCTGAAGGTAACCTTGTCCAGGCTTCTAATCTCATAAAGAAGAGCTCAACAAAAGTTCACTTTACTCAAGCATACAGTTCTTTGCTTCATACTCAGTATACTGAAAACCACACCACAGAACACCAAAAAAGCCAACCAGTGACACATGCTGCATGCTCTCCTTACAAACAAATTTTGCACTAGAGTATTTTGCTCTGACAAGTTTCTTCAAATGCACGATGAAATAACCGTGTTTTTGTAACACTGAGAAATCACTTGCAGCTTGGTTATACAGTACTGATCTTACTTTTTGAAACTAGCAAAAACTGGTGAAAATTCACTAGATTCATGCTAAGGAGACTGGAGACTCATTTTAACAGCTTATACAAATACATCAATATTTATGTCAAATGGCCTTAAGAAAATATAGCTTTGTTTGTTCAATGTTTTTTAAATAGAGATGCTTTGTTTACTAGGTTAAATTGTATTAATCTTTACTCCAGTTAAATTACATTCTTCTAGCTATATGATTTTTTAATTCTTTTAATGCAGATATTTTCAGTAAAACAACTGCCCTGAAAACACAAATATAAAATTCAAAATTGATCAGAATTAATTTCTCTCATACCTCTGCACCATTAAAATACTAAGTGTCTAATACTGTTTCTTCTTCCTATAATGAACATCCAAGTACAAATAACCAGAAAGATCTGCTCACAAATGTAATCAAAACACCTTCCTGACAGCTTGGTGCAGTGGATATAAAACAAATTCTCTGGAGGCTTTGGCAACACTGAATTCTGCAAGAAATATGGAAATCACCTGTCCCCAGAAATTATTTGTAACATTTTTTAAAGCTTGTTGCTTAAAATACAGCAGGCTAACAAAGTCCTGTCAGGAAAAACATGGTACATGTAAATCACCTTCTGCTTCCAGAGCCTTCTCTTGTCATACAGCAGGATTCTTATTTCCCTCCTTACAGCCATGGAATAACTTTCTAACAAGAATTCTGGAAGGGCTTTAGAAGGTCATGAGCCCCAAACTATTTCTTGTTGACTACAGACACGTTGCTCAAAGAAAAGTAACACATTCTCCACTGTGATCACAGTCCCTTCTAAGGAAATGATTGAGAACACGATGGAATCCTAAAATATTTAACAAGGATGTATTTTAGAAGCTGCTGCTGACAACTTTACTATTTCTGTGAGTATGTTTTACAGCATGACTTCCTTCCAATTTTGAAATATTACTACCTTATTTGGGAATACTGAGATCAAAATCTTACACAGGAGAAAAGCTCCTAAACTGTACAGAATGGAATGTAGGTAAATGCTGAACATTCTTTCATTACCTATTATATGTATTTTAATTTACAGCCTGATGACAGAAGTAAAAACTTCAATGGGCTGAGGAATATGAGTACAAGTTACTGCAACAGTAATGTGGGAAAAAGGCCTTCAAAAACCTGTGCTTTATCTGCATGATAGCTGTGCAGAGAAATACACTCCTGTCACCGCCTATGTCAGGCCAGTATCAAGGTTGATATCAACATTCACAAAAACCCCAAAACTGCCTACTCAACAAACTCTATCTCAGCACTGTTACATTTTTCATCCTTTAATTTGATTCTAAGAAGCTGAACAAGTCACCTCTCATATTTCTGCAAATATACAGCTATATATGTATATATACATATATAAAATATCCCTGAAAATCACCAACGAGCTCAAGAACATTGGCAGTGACCATATTAACTGAAAAAAAAAAAAAAAGTGTACCTGAAACCAAACAGGGATCTGAAATTTTGTTGATTACATTTACGTCCAACTCTCACATCCCTGGTCACATCTAATGATAACATAGTCTAGAAAATTCTCATCTCCTGATAGTCATGTCAAAAAAAAAAAAAAAAGGATGCTATTTAATCTACACTTTAGAATACCTCCAGAGTAAGGACTCCTTCCTCTGTCAACATACTGGGGTCCATTTACTTTCAGTACTATGTAAGAATATAAATATTTACTAAAAATAGCTCAGCTTGAAGATGAGTCACATCATCATGTCCTTGGAGACCAATTAAAAGTGGAGTCATTCTGATCAAGTGTTACAATAACCACCTAATAATCAAAACAAATAGAATTACACCTTGAGTAAGTACTATTTAATGCAAGAACAGCTGAATCATAGCATAAGTTTTAAAAGGTTGCATTGTGTGCAGAAAGAATTTCATTACTTACAATGGATTACACATCACAACAAGGCTTGAAATACTGGTTCTCACTTTTGGAAGGAAGTTAGAATGTGTGGGGGACATGAACTTAATTAAATTTTGCTAAAGAACCCACTTATCCCCACTCATTTGCTGCATATCATGAAGAAGAAAAATTGGCAGGAGTAGGTACTGCACCCTTTGGGAAGGAGACCAAGCAAAGACCATTCTTGAGGAGAAATGTTTTTGACCTTGGCTCACACAAGCCCATAGGACTGTGAGCCTGGTATCTCATGTGTAAGGCTAATGAATAAAAATGCCAGCAGAAATATTCCAAACCATAAATGTCTCCAGTTTATACCAAATGGCCCCAAAGAATGGTTAGAACCTGCCTATTGGAGGCAGAGTGACAGAAACTGGACACTTCCCTTACAGGATCAACTTTAACCCTCAGATTAACTGGAGTAAGACCAAACAGGATTTTCTGGGAACCACGAGGGCAGATACAGAATGATGTTAAGCAGCCACTCTGCCTTTTACTTCTGCCCAAGCCCAGAAGGCAAATGCTTTTCTCTCTTTTAATAACTCAGTGCAAAAAAATTTATATTTAATGAGCAACATTTTGATTTCCAGCTCAATTTTAAGAAGTCACTCAATTTCAGATACCTAAAATCAGCAACCACCTTTAAAATTTTTTTCTTCTTCACAGAAGCACTGCTCACAACATTTAATGAACAAACCACTGATACCTTAGCAGCACATTCGTACACAAAATCTAATTTAAGAATTCTGCTTTAAGACCTCTTAATGAGCCTAGGCACAAGTGAGGGTCCAATAGGCCAGCATGCTTTTAATGAGCTTCTCTATCACAACTCTGAGGATGAGTAAAAAAATTCATTATTAGTGTCTTCCCCAACTTGCCAAGAGCATTCTGCAATATTTGTAATAAAATCCTTTTTTTAACATTAGTTTCTTCAAATTGATCAACATTTCCTTATTTGGAAGGGATATGGAATATTTACATGGGATTCAACAGATACAGGAATGTTTTATTTGACATATTCTGATATTCACACTGCTTCAAACAAAACATGGCAAAAAAACATGAGGGGAACAACTGAAAAACAATAGTCAAGATTTTTGACCGTATTGCACTTTTTGTTTCAAAAAGTTATAAACAAGTTTAAGAACTTTTTCCCTATACTATTCCTACTATAAAAGACTTTTTCAATCATTAATGAAAAAGAAAACTGTCAAGATCCAATTACACTGTTGTGAACTCTATATGACAACCTGTTCTTGTTGTTTCTCTGGATCAATATTCTGTCATTATTCATGCCGGAAAGCTTTTCAGACACCTCAATTTAAATGAACACCACAATAACTGAGTATTTGGAATAAAACTGGCTGAAATCCATTTTCATGCCAATGTGTGCTCATAGACTGTGCTTCTGTACCCATTTACATTTGAATACTTGTTCTGATGACTAAGCAAAGTCCTATAGAAGCTGTCTTATTTAATAAAAGCACTTCTAGCAATTCTAATTAGGAGCATTTGTTATTCTACAGACATGCAATTTACAGTGGGGGTCATAAAACAAATCATGATAAAAGCCAGGATAATGTTCCTCTACCAGCTCAACTTGAT
>NW_005054339.1:3461552-3495553 GCF_000277835.1 Geospiza fortis | reverse complement strand
TTAGATATTTTCATGCACAGAGAAAAGCCAAAGGCACTAAAAATGGCCAGTCCAGCTGCAGAATTTTCTTGGTTCAACTCTTGCTACAATACCCATAGTGCTGCCTACAAAATAAAGCATAGAGCAGTTAGCCAAAGTGTGCATACTTGAGCACTAACATTTCAAATTTGGGGGCTTGCTTGCAAAATTGGTTAACACAATGCTGAAGAGAATTCTTGGATGGGTGGCACCTTCTCCTGACCATCCCTCCTCTAAATCCAAATTAACACAGTATAGTAAAAAAAACCAGGTATCTTGAACTGTGACCTAACAAAAATATTCTGAATCAATAAATGTTGAATAAAAAATAAACATGCAATTGAATGCAGAGCATATTATTCCTAAATTAGTAATTTATTTATCAAAATACACATCTACCTCACAATTCAACATAAATGTACCTTTTCTACCAAATTCCTGATTTGGTCCTATGTTCTACTCCTTTGACTACAATCCAAACATACTATACACGTGGAAGCACAAAAGTAGCTTAGAAAATCTAAGGGATAGTACGCAGATCAATTCAAAGATTTCTCCTAATCTGGGCTAGACCAAAAATGTACAATGAGATTTCAAAATATAAAACTAATACTGCTGCTAGAAAACAAAATAGGCGACCTATTTTTGATAAGAATAATTTAGAGGTCTTAAGCAATTAGTAAATATAATAACACTTCAAGAGCAAAGAGTCATCTGTAACAAAGTAACATTTGAAAACTGCATCTAAAGCAACTTCCCTTACATAATTAATATGGGCCTGCTTCCTAGATTAGTGCATGCACAAGGGAAGTTTTCTTTATATGGAGCTCTGATTACAAGATTGCAGAAAAGGTAACGAGTTCCCAGGGCATGTGACTTTGGCATTCATTGTCTTCATCTTCTAATCCTCCACCAGGCAAACTTCTACACAGTAGAAGTACTGAAGGAGAAATGCAAATTCAGACCAGAATACATTTAAACTATCTCTGATTTACCATGTCACTAGATAAAGCAATTTTAATCATAAATCCCTGAGAGTCTTTAAAAAGTATCTAGATGATGCCCCTGCAACTTCTTAGCTATTCATTTTCAAATATACAGAAACACAAAGCTCAAAGTGTCCCAAAATGTGGCTTTTCAAGTGCATTTAGAAATTAGAAAAGGATTCTGTCCCTTAACAGGAAAGATGCACGTGTCATGCATAATCTTTTTTCTAGGTTAGCAACATATCCTCCTTCTCTTAGATTAACTATTATTAATAGTTGCCACTTGTATCACAGTTTCCTAATCAGAAGCTTAGTAATGCCTCAGAGCCTATAAGGTCTTACATGAAATTATTGTTTCTTTTTAAGATATAAAAGTGTTTTCTCCCATTAACCATGTGTTGGGACCAGAATTCAGAGATTCTTATTTTCAGGCATGAGCAAAACCAAGAGATTCACACTTTTTATTCTCCCAGTATGTGTTAAAAGAGTCCATTCCAAAATATTGAATAATTCAAAGTTATTGCAGAAGGAATGACAGTTTTATACATTTTTGTGACCTGTGCTACTATGTATTTCCGTTGATCAAAATCTGAAAGTCTTCCTGGAAAATCACGTCTTTGCCAATGAGCCAGATCAGTTTGGATTCACATGCAAAATATTCTTTCAATTTTACAGTAGTCTGTGATTAAAGCAGGATTATATAATTGCATTCCTGGTGACTGGCTTGCAAAACCATAAACAAACAAAAACCCAAACAGCAACACAACAAACAGAAAACCCAGTTAAAAGAGTACATTCCATTGAGAGCAATTTAAACTGCTGTCTTTGAACTGCTCAAACTTCCCTAAGAAATGCCTATATACTGTGTAGAAATGCAATAGTTTCCTTCCTACTATTTTCTTTCAATCACAGGCTGCTTTTTTCTTTTAAGTTCTTCCTAATTCCTTCTTTGGACTTCTGTATCAGACACAGAATTAACTAAGCTGATAGACCTGGCCAAAACAGAAAACAGAAAGGGATCACTTGTTTTTCAAGTCACAATGATGAGTCATTTGGGTTTTTATAATTCATAGCTGTATGTAAGAAAATAATGTCAGATTTGGGAAAATATAAAGTTGTGACACTTTCATATACAAGTTTAGTGTCATACAGAAAGGAAATTCAGTTTTGCAGGGGTTTGTGACCTTACATGAGGTGCAATTCACTTCCTTAAAAAGATAGCCTGACCAAAAGGTTAAAGAAGAATGAAATAAAATTCCAGAAAAAAAATGTTCTGCCAGTGAATCACCATGCCAGGCTCCTATGACACTCCTTCCACTCTAATCAAATTTACTTTTAATGTGATTTCTGTAATTGTACAGAACTCTATAGGCAGAGTCTGTAACAAGTACTCAAAACCACCTTTTCCCAGCTCCTGAGAAGATACAGCATGTGAGAATGCATAAACCACAACCATTTCAACATTAATATCTTGGTCCACAGTCAGCAGAAATTGTATGGATCACATCACTTGAACACAAGTTATTCAAGATGATTCATTCCTTCTTCTGATACAGAAATCCCAATAGAGACTTCTAAATATAGGTACCAAATCATTTTGGAATACTCTTAAATTTGAACTAAAGCTACTGGCATAAACAGGCCTAGCCTATTTATTTGGCAATAGCCACAGTAGTAGTTATAGCCCATGTTTATTGATCTACCTATTCCAGTTGAACAAAGCAATTACTTGGTTTGTTTTTCATTAAAAATGTAAATAGGCATTTTAAAAATCCTAAAGGATAATGCTGCTAATTAATGGCAGTCTTGAAAAATATTAAACATAATCTATTTGTTCATACTCTAAAAAAATGACATCTCACAATTCTTCAGCAATATAAAGCAGGTTCAATGAATGTCCTGACAAACTTTCCACCAGTCTTAAAACATTTCAGTATTTTCATCCCCTATTACCACAATAGCATGGAAATCTTCTATGGAGGGGAATTATAGCCCTGGTAAGGTCATACAAGACAAATTAGGGAACTGTGTTTACAAACACTAGGTACTATATTTTTATTCAAACTGTGAAATTTTTCAAGTTTTAATTTTGTCAGTACTCATTCAGTCTGCAGTCATGCACAGCACACACACATGCATACAAAAAGATTTCTTCTTTCTTCCTGCAAAGTTTCAGTTTCCACATTTTTATGCTCTTGATTAAAGTGGTGCAGTAAGATGGATTTTTATTAATGATCAATTTTGCCACTATTCTTGCTAGAGTAAAAACACTACTTTTGAGAATGGACTTAGGAAGCAGCCTCTTCCAAAGCTCATATTCTTCTTTTTCTCTGTGATACTGAAACAACACTGAGTTCAGACAAGAATCACTCCTAGCCAAGGAATAGCTGAATAAGGAACAGGACTAAATAATTTACTTGCTTGAAGAGAGAAACCCTTTAATCTCATTTCATTTATGAGAATTTTCACAGTGCAGCCCTTACACTGTGTATGTACAACACATTCCATAAGGACAAAACCACACTGTTTCATCTTGCAAATAATCATGAGGGCAGTCAACAGATGAGAGGACAACATTTATTCTGTCTTGGGTGTAGCCCTTCTACTCCATGTGTACATCCAAGCCTCTGACCACATTAACAAAGAAGTAAACAGAACCTGATAAATGAAACAACTGCACATAAGAACCCTGTTTTCTCATCCTAATTTCTTTGACTTTTGTTAGAGAACTGAAAATTCATCCTGTCTGAGCGGCAAACACCCAACTTGCTGCTTTCTGTCATTTTATGGGCATTTTAGCTTCTTTATAAGCTGTAGAATCTGATTATCACATTAAAAAAACTATGTTCACAATTTTAATTTAGAAAACTATTGCAGCAACACTAGGAAGCTATAGAGTTATTCAAGAATAACATTGCTGCTTTGAAATTAACTTTATATTCAAGTAAGGAATCTGAGACTCAACTGTTCTATTAATCTCTGGATTTCTCTGAAGCAAATCAAAGTTATTGCCTTAAAACTGTCAGGACAGATACCTGCACCACATGTTAGCCATCAGCTGTGCAAGGATCTCCTGGGTACTCTGAAACCTGCACTGAAAGTGAGAACAGGTTGGCTGAACACGTCAGATTTCACTGTATTAGCAGCTGGCTCCCAGTTAATATTTAAATAATTAACTAGGAAGTTTTAATCATTTTATTTGCACTGCTGTGGTAGAAAATATTTCCCTCAGAGAACTCCAACAGCATGCATTTGGCCATGAAGATATGCCTGCAAATGTGAGGAAACAGGACAAAGATAAAGAGCAAGAAATAGGATTATCTGCTGCAAACTATTCTTGCTGAGGGTCATTCTCTAATCAGCCTCCCCACGTAGCCACTCCTGTATCACCACAGCTTCAGTGTGTCAGTACAAAGCACTGGTCCTTTTTTCCTCCCTGTATCAGCACAAAGCACTGGTCCTTTTTTCCTCCCTGTAGTTAACTGCCCCCAAAGGCACTGACCCAAAAACATGTCCAGTGTTATCACCTGCAAGTGCCACAGCACATCTGGGAGCAGCAGTCACAACCTCACTGCATTGGTTCTAAATTTTTCTTTGCAGTTCACATTCAGACACTGCCTTTCCAGTGTATAATTCCTAGTAGAAGAAGAAATTATGCAACATAGTAGGAGGTTGTACATTTGTAAACCCAGTAACAACTGCAAGTGTTTGTAAGCATGTGCTCCTCAGAGCATGCACACCCCTCACTAGTCCCAAGCAGTTTCTGATAAATGAGAGTTTTGGGAAAGCATCTGCTGCCAAAGTAACTCACACAGCTCCTCACAACCACCTCTTTTGGAAGCTGTACAGGTTTGCAACCACAAAAAAGTTTTAAATTACTCTTATGATTGCAATCCATTCTCATACACCAACTTTTCAGGATTACTTTGGCTTCTCTGTCACCCCACAAAGACAATTACAGCCCTTTAAACACAGTATTGCCAATGACAGGGCACAGGCTCTGTACCCAATGTGCCGGGTCTGGACCAAAACTTGCCTCTGTCACCTGATGCCTTCCTTCCACTTGGTTTAGCTCTAACTGTTTCTAACAGCAGGTAGCCATGCCTGGCTTGGTGTGGGACAAATCAATTTGAGGGTAATGGAGAGCAAAGAATAGAACTTATGTCAAAATACAGTGTATGTGTGGTGTGTTTTACACAGCTTGAAGAACACTGAAGAAAGAGCAAGATCTAAAAGTACAAGCAAACTTGTAAAAATGATCCCCAAGCAGATCCTAGAATGAGAAGAAGCCATCAAACAGCCCCTGGCTCACACATGCGACACCAAGAAAGCCTGAGCTCTGCAGTCCCAGGGGAGAACTGCCCCTGCCTTGCCAGTCAGCAAAAGTTTCAGCAGCACAAGCACACAAAGTGCCCAAAGCCTGACGTCCCCAGCACCTCAGCATGCACATTGCAACTGTAATAAAATATTTACCTAGCACAGAGGGACATGAAGAGTAATCAATAAGATCCAATTATACCAGGTATTTGAAAGGTCCCTGGTGACACCTTGCAGCTCTGCACACCTTGCTTACACAGCTAGGAGTGAGCCCATGCTGTGTGGGGCTCTGCATTCTCCAGGCACTGCTGCAGCACACCAGCAAAACTCACAGCTCTCCAGGGGAAGGGTGAGAGGTTGTTGTGGCCAGAACAGCTTGCAGGACCACAAATTAAATTTTGGTTAAAATTAAATTTTAAAATTAAATTTTAAAATCAAAATTTTCAGAGTCTATGCCTTGCTACCTAATAAAGAGTGCTGCTAGAGCTCTCTTGATTACCAAAAAAGCAAACTAGAGCAGCTTTTGATTACCAAAACCACTCTAACAAGAAATGCTACTGCTACTATGCCATTTAGATGCAAGATCTGACAAGAAACAGATTATTACACAATAACTTAAGGTCATATCTACCTGTTGTAATTACAAATTAACATTTTAATTAGCACAAAACTCATGTCCTATTTTTTGCTAAACCTGTTTAATTAAATACACCATGACAATGAAAAAGCTCTTCTGGTTTACTATTAAATCACTTAGAATTTTGTTAGACTAAAGCAGAGACTAGTGACAATTTCTCATTAGGAAGGACAATTTAGTTTCTCATGTTTTTCATAGAAGATACAAAGCACATTCATTTCTGGTACGGTATTACTAGCAATGCTTTCACTGGTACAGAAACATCTTGTAGGTTTCCTTTCCTCCAGAAGCATCAGCAAAACAAGACCAGCAAAGTACATTTTTTTGTGTGTGTGATTTGCTTTGGCCATAGCTTTGCTGCATCAGCAAAATGTCACTGAAACAAGACAAGAACAGCAACAGTTGATCACATCCCCTTTCTGCTGCACACGAGGCTCTGCTCACACTGCCCACATTGTACCTCTAAAGTCAAGTAAGCAATCTGAGAGTATCTAAGACTCCACTGTTCTGTTAATCTCTGAATTACTCTGAAGCAAATCAAGGTTATTGCCTTAAAACTGCCAGGACAGATACCTGCACCACATGTTAGCCATCAGCTGTGCAAGGATCTCCTGGGCACTCTGAAACCTGTATTTCCTCAGCAGCTCCCTGATGCCATCTAAGCCCTCCCAAGCGCTCCCTACAAAACCCAACGCTGTCACCTTTGTGACAGAACCTTTGTGAGCACAGATCTCTATTCCCAAGGCCCACACTACAAAGATGAGAGAATTATCCTGATGATCAAAGACATCCAACTCACCACAAGTGTGTCTGACAACACCTTTTATATTTCATGATCAGACAGGAATACTAAGAGCTCTCAGATCTCTGAGAGCAGTAAAACCAATGTGCAAATTCACCTAAGGAAACTACAAACAGCAGTTTTTTATAATCAGACGCGTCAGTGGTGGCAAACACAGCTCACAAACCACGTTAGAGGCAGAAAAGCTTTCCCCTGCTCTTTGCTAAGGAGACAGGAGATCATAATACCATTACTGACCTCAACCTCTGACAATGTCAACAGAGAGCAGATGCTCTGTTACTGGCACAGCACTCTGCTCTTTGAGGTAACAGCAGCTTGACACAACATGCTTTAAATGACATCCACACTTGTCACATGGAAGTATGCAGGCTGTTACAGGCATTTGTCAGCTTACCTTGAAAAAATACCAAAATAAAGAAGCTGCTCCTAATGAAAACCTCACATGCTTAATAATGCAAAAATAAAATAAAATTAAGATTAAGCCCCCAAAAAAGGAGACTTGAACTCACTTCATTGCATGCATGCTTCAAGTATTTTTCACTACAGGATAAATTAAATTCAATAATTAAATCATCTGTGTGCATTGGGTCTTGGGTGGGGGGGAAAAGACACTATTTTTCAGTTGCTATGTTTATTTTTTCCTCTCAAAGCCAGGACTAAATTCAGATATAATTCTAGAACTGCAGAATTATAGTCGCAATCAGTATAACTAAAATAAGAACTTGGCAACATGTCTCCTCATGCCTTGTATGGCATTAAAGGTACCATCTGTGTGCTTAACAAATTGATAATAATGTCTTGTTACCAAATGCTGCATGCTCATGTATGTATTAAGGCTTCTACTCTGAAAATGCATTGAAGCATAAAAAGAGAGATTAATTCTGAATTACCTGAACCAGTGCAATTAACATTTTGGCCATGTGCTAATGTAAGTACCATTTATCCACAAAACATATAGTCCACAGAGGGCAAAACAAAAACAAACAAGAAAACCCAGGTTTCCATTCCCAGAATTTTAGTTCTTTTTCTTTATTAATTCTGAAATTGCATCACTCCACAATTGAAGGGCCAGCATTCAAATGCAGTGTAAATGTATTGGAAGACTGTAGACTGCAATCCATCATGTGAAATTTCATGCAAGCCCCTTGCTCAAGTACTTCTGCCTGCTTTGGTGCAGTCCCTGCTGCTGTGTGATAACAAAGCTCTCAACCCCACTCCCCCCTGTGAGGGAGATTCTGGTTGCAGAATCCCTCACAGAGGGGAAAAGCTGCCAATATTGTACATCAAACCTGGAAATGAAACTGTGGGCAAACATCTGGATCCAGCTGAAGAGCAGAAAGGAGAACCCCATTCAGGCAATTCTCAGCTGTTCATCACTGCTTAGTTTAGAAAATGAAGTGAGGCTTATTATTAAAACTATTTCAATTAATTCACTTTGAAACATGAGGGTAGGGAAGAACCACAGTGACAGCTCTGGGAGACAGGAGAACAAGTTCCCTCCAGCAGGGAAGAAGAGACAAGATCTAATGATGAATCTGGTTTCTAATACAATTCAATACATTTTTAAAACTACTTATAACATTTCATATGTATAATTAAACTTGACTTCAAATCTGAACAGCAGTCTTAACAGGTTTCTACAACCACTCCATGAGTTTATACAACAGACATTTATCCCACCTTTGCCAATGTTATTCTACTTTTCCAGCTAAAGGTCATGTTAAATTTTAGAAGCATTTGGATTTCAGAAAAAGAAGTAAGGCCTTCCATAAGACAGGTCTTCTGAATATGCAATCATAAATGCTTTATGTAACACTTGTATTTATAATATTCATAATGCAAATAAGTCCTAACCTTTTCAACAATTCTGAATGTTCTGGAAATTTAGGGTTTTCCAAAATTTAATGGTTTTTTTCTTTCTGTCCTTTCCTCCTCAGCCCCAGAAGAACAAATGTGTCAATATATGGTCATTTAGTTTGCCAAAATCAAAACAGGAAGCCAGGAATTTAATAAGTAGTCCTCCTTACTGCTAATCAAAATCCTTCCACATCCCTGGTTTCTCAGCTATGAAACTCCAGATTGCATTCCTGAATCATCCATGTATGGAAACTTTACTGGTACAATATCCATTTACTCTCCTGAAGGGTTCCCCCCCTTCCTTGCTGTTCAAGTAACTCCACATCAACCAGTGAAGGCAGAAGAGTCACTTCACTGTCCCCATAAATGCTTTATAGCACAAATGTGATATTTATACAAAGTAACCCAAATCTATGCAGGCACATCTGGGCCTTTTAAATTGAATTACAATGGTTAATAAAGCCAACACCAACAAAGACTTAATTCAGACAAAAGGAAAATATTTTTGTACATAGACATCTCCTGAATAAACTCCTAGTTTATATGACTACAAATGGAATCAATCCAGGTCTTAACTTCAAAAGAAACAACCTCTTGTCATATCAAAGTAACAAAGTTTATATAAGAACATAGTTACTTCCCACTACATGCCATGTTCCTGATTAATACTTAAATAGTATCAAAATTAAGATCTCTGCCGTGCCTTTCAACACTACTCATTAAAAACATTTTCATTTCAACAGCGTCATGAACTGGGACATTGCCCAGGAACTGAACAAAATATCCAAGTTTATTAAAGACTTGACTTTCAAACCCAAGAATATTAAACACAGTTCTCACCAAGTATCCAGACACAAATTTAGCTTTACTAAGAATGTTAGGTTGGAAGCAATACATTCAGTTTGCTCTGAATTCATTCACAAATAACTGTGTCAGCCTCACCTCTATCACCCCTAATTCCTTATCAGCCATTTATAGGCTCTGTCCGCTGTTCTGCAAGGAAACCTAATGCAGATCATTTTTTATCATTTTTAATGTCCTTGAGACTCTGCACATGAGATCCCCTGCTGTACAGGCAGTAGAGTTCTCCTGCTGGCCTTTCTTAGTCCCAGCCTCCACTTTGCCAGAAGTGTCACTCTCCAAAGACACAGAAGGGCTCCCATTCCCACAGCTCTGTTGCATTAGCAAGTGAACTGCTTTTTCAGCCAAACAATCATTACTAGTTTCAAACTCGAAGAGAGGAGTACCATAATTTATATAAATATCACCAGTCAGAAAGAAATCAAAGAAATATCAAACAATAGTTAGGAAATGCCAGTGAGTAAAACAAAAACTGGGACCCCTAAATTACATGTACACAAATCCACCTTATGTGGCGCAGCTCAACACCTGAAATCCACAATTACATGATCGTGAAATCCTAGAAGTCCAAAAGCAAATTCAACATTATAATCAGAAAGCATTTACACCTTGAGTCTGGCAACATTCTTAATAAAAGACAGATTAAATGATACAACACCATTCCTGTGCACTGTCAATCAAGTATCCACATTTCGATATCTTTCTATTCCCCCCTACCCAAACTGCAGGTTCAGGTATTGAAACCACTGAAAATTTGCATGTCATTGACACCTCAACTGTTTAAAGGTGATGAACCACATCCTTATCACAGCTGGAGAGCTGGAATCAGCTTGCAAATTGAAGGCTGTACCACTAAGACAGAAATTAATATTTCAAATATGCATTTACTAGTGACTTGTTAAATCCTCAATCATATTTTAGAATGATTTTACAACATAAAAGCACTTGCTTTATGAACTTCCAGCCATGAGCTCCCTTTTGCAAATTACTAAACTTCATGTTGAATTCAACATATTATTGCCCTAATTTGCTGTATGCAGTCATTGTCTGAAATATGAAAATAAATTATGAAAATAAATTATTATATCACAAGACATTTTTGCCTAAGAATGTTCCATAAAGCAACTGAAGTAGCAAGCAAGCTCTGTGACACTAGTGTTGATTAAAGGTGGTATTAAAAATCTAATTTTAGAAAAAGACCCAAAGAAAGAATCACAGAACACATATAAGTATCTTGACTTTGTATAACCCAGCCTTTAACAGATTTTGACACCACAAAACAGACACCTGCGTATAGAAACCTGATGTTTCTTTACAAGCTATCCAGAAAATCTTCATATGAACCAAAGTTCTGACCCAAACTAAAATTTTAAAAGCGTTCTGGTCCAAAGAAAAAAGCTTTGACGCTACAATTTCAGATAAATGAATTCTACATTCACCAGGGGGTTTAGTGCATGTGATCTTAATACTAATTCCACACAAAGCATCCACTAAGGACTTGGCTATTTCCTTCCCCCTCTACACCCCAGCAAAACTGGATTAATGCACAGAATTTGAGTCCAAGCTCACTGTGCAAAACAAGGGATAAAGTGACATTATGGTAGCTGAGAATAACACTAGAAACTGCTGCCTTATTCTTCCAGAGGTCATCAGCACACTTGCAACAGATAACTAATGCTAATGAGCCACAGTAAACCTTCTACACTTTTATGGAAGACAGGCAACAAAGCAGGACTTTTCCTCAGGATGAAAGAGCGCCTCTCTTTAATGATTTTCAAAGTATTTAGCAATGAAAGCAATGAAAGCTTTCAGCAGTGAAAGCAACCCAGAGCGTGCCTCTCCCAGCTGTTGTCTCCATCTGAAGATAAAAAAGAGAGGTACAGCTGAGTGATGAGCTAAATGAAAAAGCTTTTCTCACAAGTACACAAACGATTACAGACATCAGCCTTCAGCACAGAATAACTTTCTACTTCAAAAAAAGAGGATGAGTTGTACTATATAAAAATTACAGTATCAGCTTCAAAAGTTGCACTAACTTGCATTTTGGAGGCTGATAGAAAACATAAAAACACAGAATAGAAATATGAACATGCTATCAAACATGTTAATTTATACCACTGAAAAATGGTGTATGACTTCCAGAATGTATTTCCTCATTTTCCTGCACCTCCACAGAACCATAGAATGGTTTGTGTTGGAAGGGACCTTTAAGACCATCTAGTTCCACCCTGCCTGCTGCATTTTCACTGTTTCTGGTCAAAATGAGTTCCCAACATTAACAGTCCATCATGCTGTAAAGGTTATTGATGGCTGTTTTGCAAAAATGTTTATCTCAGCAAGCATCACCATCACTGCAGGCTGCCAGCACAAATGCAGCAAGCATCTATGGTTCCCTTAGACCCCATTTAACAGCTGAGCCCCATCTTCTTACCCCCACCACAGGAGGACATGAGATGGTGCTGAAGGAGACCACCACACTATCAGGCTCCCAGCTTGCTCACCCATCTCCAGCTGGAAGCCTGTGACCTGTGTAGAACAGGAAAACCATGACCAGCTGCTCCCAACCTGCCCTGTGGGGAGCTCATTTTGGGGTCTTTCCCAGAAAGACCCCCAAAAGAGCAACTGAAATGTGTAGGCATCCTGCATAGAGACTTCCTTTTAAATTGCATCATGCCAATATTATTTTGCCCAAGTCCTGCACCCTGACAGTGTGGGCACAGCAAACAGAGCCAGGGAGCTCCCTGACCCCTGTCCTGCCCTCTAAGAAATGTGCATTTAGAAACAAGTAAATTTACAGAAACAGCCACAAAGCTCAGCTGAGAGGATCTGTGACAGATACTCCTCACTGAGCCTGCTGACCTTACACAAGCAATGGAGCTGCTCATGAGATGGCTCCTTAGGAATCTGCACCACTTGGAGACAGATTCTCCTTTGGGAACTCATGGAAGTTCTTATCAGTGATCCAAAAGCATCTAATGGAAAAAGAAATTCCTGTAACATAGCTTCATCTTTACTGTACTGATTACTACATACTTCAGCAGCAGCAGCAGCTAAAGAGAGCTCTTTTCAAGGGAGTAGAACAATCTCCCACTTAAAATTTGAGTTGCATTAAACAATTAAGGCAAGGGAAAGAATGCATGGAGGTGTGCACCAACTGCCAAAAAAAAAAAATCCCAGTTTTAGTTCCTAGAGTTTGGAAGACATTGAAGTTAGCAATTTTACAGAGGCATGCTCTCAGACTGTATTCCTTGCTTGTTATCAGCTTCTCTGCTTTATTGCAAGGGAATAAAGTTCTCAATCAATTAACTGAAAGGTTCTGCATAACAGAGAAATCTCAGAAGAAATAAATTTGCAGTCCACCCCTTCTTAGCATCTAGGAGACCTGAAGGCTAACATAACTGCTGGACAAGCCAGGAGAAGAGTTTGAGTGGAATCATCTGTATTCACTAAGAGGACAATGCCTCTTTTCATATCTTGGCTGGATATTTATTAACACCAATGCGACACTGCAGACAAACATTTGGCCCAAAGGCCCCAATAATGAAGGCTGCCCCTCAGAAGAATTTCCATTCCTCCTTACTGAAGTGCTCCTACAAGCAAATGCAGCATCATCATAATGAAAAACAGGCCTGAACATGGTCCCAAACCTCTTCTGATGAACAATTATAAACATTCCATCAGTATGCACCTCACAGAGACTTGAGTCAATCTCACTGGAAAACAGAAGTGTGATGTTATTGTTGTCATCATCATCTCCTACAGGACTGGGGAAAAAAGAGTTTCATGAATCAGGGTTGAAATACTGTCCCCTTTCCTGCCTTCAAGACTTCTACAAAGATTTTTAATTTTAGGACATGAAGAGGGAGGAGAGCTTTCCAAACAAAACAAGCAAACACATTTTGGCACTAAGTAATTTCAATTGAACTTGCTTTCTGCTGTTTAAGTACAATGTCTTGCTTTCTCCTAGATACTTCCATGCTCACTTGATTGACTAATTCACCATTCATCAGGTAATGAAAACAGTATAACAGTTGATTATGCTGCTGCTGCCTATTGCTGACCAATTTCAGTCCCACTGTGTTTTCCTCCTACTTCAGCTGGAATCAGCAGCTTCTTTCACCATCTTTCAACACTGAGAAGGTTATTGATTTTTTTGTACATACATGTTAACTCAGTAATCTGGTAATAGAAATTTGTTTTCAAGAAAACTATAAACCAGTCAATTATTATACAAAATTAAACTAAAATCTTGGGACAAGAAAATAAAGCAAGAGATAGTTGTGTCCATCACACATTTTGATTTGAGAAAATTGTTTGGATATTCTATAGTTTACTTCATCACTACTGGCTGCCTTCTTCCCAGAAAACACCAGAGAATGTGAATAAGATTATGGTGGCATGATACAGAATATGTTTATATTTACTAACACATAAACTAGAAAGATATTTATAATACTGTGATACACTCTAATGAGAAATACTGCATGCAACAGTATACTTAGCAACAGTTTTCTGAGCCAGCATTATGTGTAGGCAATATGTAATGTGTTACTGCCAATAATGTACAGAAATTACAGTTAAATATCTGCAGATGTCATTTACCTGAAGTCATTACTAGAATCTGTCCGACACCTGTTGGCTTTAACTTCTACCAAAGAAATGACTCAGAAGTGCTACAATGAAATGTTTGAATCAAAATGAGAAACTTCTGGCAGTGTAAGATCTGAAAGGCACAGCTGACACAGCCTTAAATGATGTTTTAAGTTCCAATGCATATTCTGTTTACTTGTGGTACAAACGCAGATCTATTATTATCACAGCTGCTACACTTCTTCAAAATGCACCTTTCTTACCAGCCTTCCCATTATACAAGAAACACCACTACAATTCAGAATCTCAGCAGCACAGAACATGAAATGTCAGGGGCTAGTTGCAGTATCCAAAATGTAACTTAAATTGGAGGTATAGCTGAGGGAGGAAAATGAGATTGGTATAGGGATCAAATTTGTTGTTGGCTTCTGTTTAACACCTGACAAAGAAAACTTTGACTACTTTGAACTTCTAAGTTTATTTGCCAAAATAAGCATTACAATAAAGAGAGAAAACACTATTGAATACAGTTTTTACAAGGCATCTGCTAACAGAAAATATTCCATCAAAAATAGTATCTGACCCTGAATAAATAGTATCTATCCAGTACACACTAAATGAGACTAGAAATGCTTCACAGGCAGGAAAAAAGCCCAACAACATTCTGGTAACCCAGATCACTACTTGGTAAATACTGGGTCAGACTCAATCTGATGTAATATTCCAGTGTGACCCAGTGTACATGGCAACATCTCAAATCATCTTTCCAAGGAACCAAAAAGTCATTGTGTCACGATATTTTCTGATTCAAAACACTATTTCTGAACAATACCTTCACAGCAATCACTGCATTCTTAAGTTTTACTTCCTGATAGAAAAGAAAAATATCTACTATAGTGATATAAAAGGATAAAATAGCTTGTTAAAGGAGAAATAGAAAGAGTAACAAAAAAATTGCAGGTGAGTTGGAGACTGCTCCACATCAGAAGGTTTTTTCATAGGCAAGATGTTAGAATATTTGTCTCTGCTGAAGCATCTTTGGAACCAAAACTATAATAATTAAGCATAATGACTAGATTATTTTCTCTCAAAGCACTTAAACAAAGTATGGTGTGAATTATAAAGTGTGATGTGAACTGTTTCATCTAGAACCACTGAACACAAAGGCCTTGAGCTGGATCCAGTACTGGGCATTTATTTTTTTCCCTAGACATCCTCAACTGGCCAGTGCTAGAGCCAGGATCAAGGGGTTGATCCCACAGGTTCAGTACAGCTGCCATAATTTGCTGTTCCTACACTAAGGAAAATCTTGATAAAGCAAAAGTTGCTTCTAGTATGCCCAAGTTAATTTTGGGGCACAGACAATTCATGGCATTTAGCTTCCAAATCATTACGGTGCTGAAGTTATTGATAAAAATAACCTTCTATATCTTTTCAGAGGTGTGAAAGCTTTTCAAATTTACATAAAACC
This sequence comes from Geospiza fortis, assembly GCF_000277835.1. Lineage (NCBI taxonomy): Eukaryota > Metazoa > Chordata > Aves > Passeriformes > Thraupidae > Geospiza > Geospiza fortis. The sequence continues at coordinate 3,480,014 of NW_005054339.1, read as the reverse complement.
CATATATGCCAGCTAGAAATCTACAGCTCAGAACAAACACATTGCTCTGTTTTAGGCAAATAAACACACACAGAGTATTGTAAAATAGAAAAAAAAAACTGAGTGCTTTGCTTGTCCCCTTTGGAAGATCTGTGTCTGCCCAAGCTGAAAAGGTCTCCAATCCCTATGCACAATTAGGACAGCAGAATACAGGCCAGATTTAGCCCTCCAAACAAAGAATTTCTAAGCATGTCTTTGATTTTTTCCTGTGATTTATCCAACAGCGAAGGTCACTGCAAACCACAGAGTGCACATTTCACTGCTTATACAAAACCACAGCTAGCAACTCCAAGCTAAAATATGTGCTATTTTTCTTAACTCATGCAGAGCATGCCTGCATAGATATAGCACCAAATTATCAAGTAATCATCGCCTGTGGCAGCATCCAACTATTTCTGAAGTTGTGGGAAACCATTCACCAATTTTAACATCTTTCCAAGTGTTATTATTTTCATCATCAAAATATCACTGCTTATAAAAATCTTTTAGTATGGGAAGAAAAACTGTATTGGGAAAAGCTTTAGAATAAAATGTGCCAGAATCCAACTGTTTTGGTGGAGTGAAGATACACACAACACATGGCTAACTTACAAATGAGGGAATCAATTCCCATAAATGTTTATCAACCTAACAGCTACTCACAGAGTAAATTCCATTATGAAGTCATGACATTTATAAAAATTAACCCACTCTGATTTTTGTCTCTGGTTTTTGTACAAATTTGCTGCAACATGTACTTATTTATAGGCTTCCAAAGATGAGTGAATTCTTCAATCCATTTCTGGGAACCACAGCCTTTTTGTCTCCAGCCTTTAGCCTTAGGAAAGAGTTCACTACATGCAAGAAAACGTGTCCATGATGCAGTTAATACTACATGTGGGAACATACTAAGTTAGATAAGCTGCTTCTGATTTGAAAACAGGTACAGTATTTAAATTACAAAGCTAGGTATTTCAAAAAGCAGGTTCTGTGTATGATATCTACACTCTAGGCTTGGCTTTAAAAAAAATCTACAATCCCTTGAGACTCCACATCCTACTCAGAGTTATAACAATTCTAACATTTCATTAATTACAATCTGAAAGCTAAAAACTTCTCTGCTCCCTGGAAGTCAAGTATTTTCATGTGATCATAAGACCACAGCAGTTTATCACTCATTAGCTAAGTCATTATATTTTTAGTGTTCATGGTTAACACCTCTAATCTGCAAGTAAAATGCATTCACTCAAAATATGAGCAGCCATGAAAAAGTGTCATTAAGATGATTCACCCTGCAATTGGGGTTGTCTCAGAGCACCACCTAGTCATTTCTAATCAAGTCAATACACGAAGAGAAATAAATATAAATCGGTCTTTGCGTAAGGACACACAATTTTAGGATAAAAAGATCAGTTTTGTCTTCTAGATAAAATGATAATGATAAGCCATTTTAGCTTCCCTTTCTAAGTCAAGATAAAGGCTTTTAATTACCCCTTTTTGATTTTCAGAGAAATAAATATTCCACCACAAACTTAAATATGTAGAGCAACATTCAAATCCAAGGATTCAGCTTCAAGGATTTGCTTTCATTCCAGTAGGGCTTTAATATGCACTGAAGTCACAGCAAGTAAAAGCAAGGCAGCATTTGGAGTTTTGTAACTCTTTTCTAAAATACAGTCAGAGCTTGATAGGAAAATTCCTGAACTCTCTCTGTGAACAGTAAACCATGGACTTGAAACTCACAGACTTTATTTCTTGTGGTTATTTCTCCAAAGTTTTAGAGGGATAGGATAGCATGTGCTGTTATGCTCTCAAGATTTCCCTCTCTTCAGGCACTGCAAGGGGGTTCCAAGTTGCGCAGTGCAGGAACAGCTGATGTTCCAGGGTCCCCCTGCTCAGCACTGACCCTGCACTGGAGTGTCTGGCACTCTGAATGCTGCCTGTCAGCTGAGGAAACGCCTCCTGCAGACAAATGTGAGCCCGTGAATCTGCCCTTGACCAAGAAACCAAAGCATCTCTATTATTAGTGACCTCTCTAATAGGTTAGCAAGGAGCAGGCATCAGCACCCTACTCTGTAATTACGGAGACTCTGAGTGTGCACACAATGACTACGGAGAGACACCCAAATCCTTTAAGTTCATTGATAGCTGATGAGGTTACCTTTCAGTTCACATCACTCAAGATCTAGTTCTCAGAAGAACAGATAAGCTTCCCACAATTTATCAAGGTTAAAAAGTATATTATCATATGAAAACATCAACTCAGGGCCTCTACTACCAGCTTTCTTCCTGTGAAAAATGAGAAAAAGTGGCAGAAGGAAATGAATAAACAACTTAGTGGAAAACAGCCTTAGTACCTGGACCTCTTAATTTGTCCTTCACACTTGCCAGGGACTTACTCTGAGATTACTGGTTAATAATAGCCATACATTCCAAACACAAACTCTTCAAAATTCCTATGGGAAACAAGCGTCTGATACAAAATACTTTTGTGTTTTGTGGGATAAAATTAATACATTCACTTGCATTTTAATAGTCTGAAGATTTAAGATTTCTGTGGGTTTACACTTTTTCTTCCCCATTCTGCAAAAATGTTGTTTACACAGCTGGTTAAAAAAATTCATAATCTCTTCTAAAGAATAAATCCTCTTCACATGACAAATATCCATCTCCCAAAAAAAAAAAAATTCTGAAATCCAAAGATCCCAAATCTGAAGACTGAATTACCTACATGCAAACTTTGCTCTTTACTAGAAGCGAAATTTTTGACTAAGAACATTAGAAGTTTTGTACTTCTGTAAGAGCAAATTCAGCACCATTTCGTTATTTCATAGTTGTGAAATACAACAGTGAAGTACTTTATGGCTTTAGTAGTATTCTACAAAGCACTATATCAAATAATAGAACATTACTACTTATCTCCATCCCTGGAAGTGTTTAAGGACAGGTGGGATGGGGCAGGGGACATTGGGATGTCTTTAAGGTCCCTTCCAACCTAAGCCAAGATTGTGATTCTATCTTTTTATTGCTAAGTGATGAAATGCAGGATTCAAACATTTCTGAAGGCAGAATCCTGCAATTCAAAAACACCTTCAGTGGTACCATTCCCACCAGCTGGACAGCTCCCATCATTTTGAGCACTCAAACTATCACTCTTTCTTTTGTCATGTGCAATTTCTGCTGAATGGGGCGTGGCCTGCCTTGGCTTCACTGACAGATCACCTGTTCAAGGAATCACTGAACTTCCCAACTAAATACTGAGGGGTGCTTTTACCACCAATATAGCAAATAGAGGTTTAACATTAGCATTTCCAGATACACATGAGACTGCCTGGAAGCTTACTGTATCTTCTGAGACATCTAACATTAACTCCCCCAAATTTCCTGTCCTACTGCTGTTTACCTAAATGTCACTGCTTCTGCTGTATCACTATGGGAACAGTGGCTGTTCCTTCTGTTCCCATATTGCCACTACCAATCACTTTTTCTTCACCAAAATTTGCTGCCAAAACACTCTGCATACTCAAATTTAAAATATAGCCTCTAACAACAAAATCCTCCAGAAGCACTCACCAGAACGTCAGCCAAACCATTTCCAGATAAAGACAAAGGAACTGTTTTAAGAGAATTCTCTAGATATCATTCCACTGTCTATACAAAACCCATTTACTTTATCTGGATCTTTCACAGCCTCAAATTTACTTTTCCTTTCGACAAGCTTTTAAAGCAGAAAGCTTTATAGGCAGGAAACAAGAATTCTAAAAAGATAAATATCCTGTCCAAGAATACCAAGAAGTTCAGGGCAAACTGAAACATTCAATGCTCATCCCTGAAGTTCTTGGCTAAAGTCTTACCTACGTTCTCTTACCCTTTCCCTTATAGCACCAAACTAGTTGACTTTCTTAGCCCACATAGTCCAGAGCTCTTTTTAAAGAAAACAACCAGTTCTGTAAGCATGAAAAATAATAAAGCCTGATCCCCTCAGCCTGCCATTGTTTGAGTTCTGGGATGACAAGTGGCCTGCATGTGGGGGAAAGAGGAAACAGAAAGTTCCTCTCCCTGTTCTCATAACTCTTATAAAAACAACTTGGAAATGTTCGTTTCTGCTTTATTTGGTTGAAATCAGATTCTCTCAGAAGCTGAAGCTAAATCAGCAGCCCATGCATTTTTCATCCACACTGATACACACTCTGAGCCATGCAGTGCTCAGGGGAAACAGAGATGTGGGAAGCAGTCCCACAACAGGAGACCAAGCCCTTGACTAGAAAAGTCACAAGTCTAACCCGTGCTGGCAGGCCAGGGCTGTGCATGCTCAGTCTACCTGGGCTCAATCTGCACTAACTGGGGGTGCTCAAACTGCAAAGCCTCCAGCAAGTTTGAGTTCATAAGATCCACTTATGGCATTAGGAATGCAGATGGCACATGTGCCTGGCTCAGGGTGGGCTTGCACCAACACCCCTGTGACCACACAGACACACAGCAAAACAACATGGCCTTTGCCAAAAACATGGTTTAGTGACTTTCACTTCAATGAGATTGTTTAATTATACTAAAGAAAAAACATAAAACATTTTAAGTACCGTTCAACTTGGTACTAGAACGGAGAAAAGCTTTCTGGTCCAACTCTGTGCCTTGAGAATGAGAGCAGCTGAGGCACCTCAACAGGACCAACAGAGCCAGTCACAGACTTTGTACCTGGAACTACTCATCTCTAGCTTTCAAACACGGAAGCATCATTTAATACCATGAGACTTATAGGTACAGTTCAGTTAAACATTGTTCCTTTTAATCACTGAATTGTTCATTTCATTTTTCTGAAGTCAGTCGTGTCAAGAGATTTTGAGATCTTATTTTAATAAACATAGAAGAGGTACATAATTTTGTGGGTCACTTTCTTTCAGATTTTTCCTTTTCTATAGCAAGAAATACAATATGATATAAAGTTACTCGAACTCAGAACTACTAAGTATTCTTGTGATTAAGATAAGCATATAATCACTTAAATATCATTTCATTATGAATAATGTTAATGCCACACATCACTGGTTCGTGTTTTACAGGATTCTGGATGAATACATGAAAAAATCAGTAATGGCATCATAATAAACCCAACAGAGTGAAAACTGCACTAACAAAATGTCTGATAAACATAATAGAGCTTTGGGGTATTTGCTACTCAGTTCCTTGGAAGGACTGCATTTGTCTGATTAGCTGAGCTGCAGAAGATGCCGTCTTGCTGGAGGCTGCTGCACTCTGCAGCCACCGTCAGCAACCCAGAAAAGTATAATTATTAAACTCCTGAACCTTATTAACAAACACTTCTCATGCTCATACTCTTACCCTGTAAAGAGATTTCCTTTATGCTGAACAAATGTAAGCAGCTCTGTGGGCTCCTTTGTGCCACTGGATCTCCCACAAGATTTTACTGAAATGCTGCCTGGTAGTTCAGCACAACATACAAAACCTGTCAGGTGTGATTAAATCCAACATATCACCTGGCTTGTATCACAAGAGAAAAGGACAACTAAAACAACTGGGCTTCAGGCTGAACTATTTCCCTCAAACTAATATTTGATCTATCTTAATTACAGGGAAATTTGCAACAAAAATAAATCTGAAGACTAAATTCTGAGCTTCTGCAGGTTCTTTGTCTACTGTGATCCCTTCACCTTCACCAAGCCACACAGACCATGGCTTGTATTATCTGATTTACCACACTAACAAATAGCAAGATTCAGGTCCTTAACAACGTCATCACCCAAAGGTAGATTTCTACAAGATTGCAAACTGGTAACAGCTCTCTACCCCCATGAATAATGATCAGGGTGGGAAAAAAAAATCATAACAGCAACAGACTTAGACACTGTCCAAACTTCTAGCCATGCATCTAAACAAAAAATATACTGGCACAATACCTTTTAAGAAGGGGGGGGGGGAATCTTGATTCATGACTAAACAAATCCATGCAACTCAATCTGCCTATCATTTCAAAGTTTAATTAATCCCTAAAAACATTGAAAAGTCAAATTATGCATCATGTCAGCCGTGGTGACTTATTGAAAAATGACAGAATTATGAGCATACATCTCAAATCTTTATTTAAAGTTTGCTTCAAATGCTGAAGTCAAGCACCTACATTTCTGAGAAATACCACACTGTGTGATCAAAGGATTCCTCAAAAAGGGCTCTAAAAGCCCTTTTCTTCATAAAAATAACCATGAAAAGAATCACAAACAATTGTGAGTGGCTAATTGGTTTTACCAAGTGAATCTTATACAAGCAGAAACAACACTCAGTCTCAATTTCTTCTGAAGGAGTCAGTGGAGAGGAAATACACTGATATTCAATTTGCAATTCATTAAATGAAAATGTTATCACAAATGATTACACAATGACCAAAAAAAAAATCACTTCCATCCTAATTAATATTTTCCCACTATCACTCTATATTCATTTAACCTTTCTTTGTGGCCCTATTCTTACAGATGGCCCTGCAAAAGAAAGGTTTTGGTGCATGACAGAAGGATAAACAAATCTGAGTTCTTGCAAAATGCACAGTAAACCAAATCACACATTCAATTAACCATGACCAAAAACAGTTTGTCATTAAAGCTCACCAGATTAGAAACTGCATTTCAGTTGATTTAACAGCTACATGAATCTTTTGAAATACTCAGGGACCAGCTTTCTAAAACCACACAGAATTATTCCAGTTCTGCTCATATTAAGCAAGCCATCCTTGACCAGCACTTGCAAAAACCACGGATCCCAACTCTGGTATTCCAAGACACAGCACTCACACACGAACCATGCTAAAAACAAGCACAGTTCTCAAAGCCTAAGATACATCTGACCTGAACATCTTTTTAAAAGAAAGTAAACGCCCATACTCTGCATAACCTAGAGTTTTAAAACAGGGTTTATAGAAAAAAATCCAGATTATATTTATGGCAATCTGCATTTGGTGTGGCATTAATTCATGGCAACATTAAAAGCTTCTCGGTTCTATGGTGTTCTGTTTTTTAGTAAAACTTCCAGAAACAACTTTCAGGGTTTCCTTTAGCATAGCAGCCATTGTCAAGGAACAAAACCATAACTGGTGTTTTGTTAGGTTTACATACTCAATACTGGAGTAAGCAAGAAATTCACATGCTTTATATAAAGTCAGTAAAATAGTTTTATCACCAGGATTTTTCATGGGTTTTTTCAGAGTATTTCAAAATCTACTTTTATTCTATTCAAACAGTTTGCATATAAAGTACAAACTTCTCCCACTCATCTTAAATGCTCAATTTATATTTCAATTACAGCTATTTTAATACCAAATCTAACTACTTTCCCCACTGACCACTAATGATACAGTAACTAATATGATTGTGCTATGTTTTTAAATTAACAGGTTTACTTTTATTACAATCAGACTATAAGTAAATATTTCACAGGCATATCTTCATCAAACAGGGAGTAAGGGAAAAGAGTGGGGAATCACTGCTCTCCACATAAAGAAACTCAAAAAAACAGTTTTCTCTACCAGTGCAGCACTATTCTGTCTGGGGACCGACTTTAGGCTATAACAGCACAAGAACTCTTTCTGGGGTATGCTCTCTCCCCAGGCAGCTTGCCAGCAGTGCACTACCAGCAAACCTCTTTAAGGAGAGACAAGCCCTTAGCAGGAATTCCCCACAGGAACAAGCTTGCAACTTTGAACATGGAAAAAACATTTCCTGTCAAATGGGAATGATTAAGTACATCTTTTTGTAAGACCTTATAGTCTGGACAACAGAGAAGCTCTCTTGCATATTAAAAAAAAAAAAAAGTTTTGTAGTGTCACTACCTGAAATCTGTAACACCAAACTGCAGATCTTCACATACCCTTATACTCCAAACAGACATTTTAGGATCAGCTACCTCAGCACAGATTAAGTTGTACTGGGACACACAAAATAAACTAAAGAGGGACAAGGACTTGACTGTGTCATTCCCACACCTCTACAAACCCAAATGACCTTTCTGCCAGTTGGAAATTGCCAGTCATCCTGGTCACAGCATTCCTTTGGGAACGTCCCTCTTCCTACACCAGAGTGAAATATAATTTCTGTTTCATTCACAGCTAGAGATGGACTTGACACATGCAATTACATTCTCCAGAAAAATTTAAGAGCTATGTCACATTACTGGGATAGTGCAGCACAGACAGCGCACAGAACTTACTGCAGGATAAAGTGGGAATAAAACACTAACTCAGAATTTTCATCGGTTTTGCAGGGGTGTGCATTGCAACACAAAGGAAAAAAAATTCCTAAATTCAAAATTTGCATTGAAAAATCAAAATAATCCACAATAATTAGTTAATGCACATTACTGAAGTTTTGGGCTGACAGTAATATTTAACAAAAAAATGAAATTGAAATAGGAATATAGGGATGAGAACTAAATTACAATATTTTTTTACAATCCTCTTGCAGAAATGTCATCTCTTGAGTAATTCTTGCAAATGTGCAAAGGTTACTGATGCACTCTCACATAATAACCATGAAATAACTTTATTATTAATTTTCAGAGAGATAAGGCATGTTGTTCTTGTAGTTAAATAGTTCTTTCATGGATTTTTGAACAAGAAAATACAAGTCAGGGTATCAAGGTACATGAAAAAGAGCAAAAAAATATTATCAGAACTATCCCTCAGAACATTTACCTACACACAAAAAAATTGACCCAAGTCTCCTAACTTTAATGTGTGGGGATTTTTTTTTTCAAAACTGAGCCAATGACTTTCTCATGGGCCCCTCCTATTCCTACACAGACATGTAAATACATTTTATTGACTTGAATCAATGCACAAAATAAAATTCCTATGGTATATCAGTTACAATTAGATCCTATATTTTTGAATCTTTTTCAGATAAACCTTAATGATATTTTCTCTTACAACAAATTAATCTGATATCCTTAGAATGGGTAGCCTGGCTAAGTATACAGAAGTCATTCTAAGGTCCCCACCATGTTTTCCCAAGCAAAGTGAAGTATTTTCAATAGAGTCCAAATTATCTTGCATCTTTCCTCAAAAGTTTACTTGGGTGACTTTGATGCCAGCTAACAGGGACATTAGGAGAGCACATTAGCTAAGAATCCAAAGATAGAAAAATATCAGAAACACAGTATCAAAAAGTTATTTAGATTGGAAGATTTCTCTAAGTGCGTGGAAAGAGAGCCAGGCCTTAAAGACCCTTGAGCTGAAAAAGTAAACATGGCAAAGACAGTAGATAAACACAGAAATCCTTCTAAGATACAACACTGAGCACTTAGCAATTAAACAAAAAATCTTTAGAATTACTTACTAAATGAGATTTAAATTTATAGAATTCTACAACAATATTTTCAGATAATCTCCTTATAAAGGACAACTGGGTGCCAGGTAAAAACCACCAACCTTTTCAATGGATGGATTAATTAATCATGTGGCCCCAGAACTGAATGAGTCATCGAGTTGCTAATGAGATAAGGACAGGAAGCTTGACACCTCTAAGTCAAGAGTTCAACCGGTTCTCCTCAGAGTACTCTCCTGCTGTGCCCTAGATTGAAGGCACAACACTGGCTTTCCTCCTGCGGAAGGGGCTAAAAGACCCCCATAAAGCTCCTTACAGAGGAAATCTTGGCCTGAAAGTAGGACACAAACATTGCCTTTCTCTAGCAGTGTCTCCCACCACGGCTCTCCCAGTCCTTGGGATAAAGAGGAGGCATCCAAGACCATCAGCACTGCCCTGCAAGCACAGGCTGAGAGAGACATGGCCTCATTCAGAGGCTTCCCCACTGACAGCAGCAGTCAGACAAGGCTGAAAAATCCCGTTATCAGGGGTACAGAGACTTGTCATTAACATGAGGGGCCCTTTGTGCACTACAGGCAAGTTCTTTACTCATGGGGCTTGGCCAATTTGCTGTCATTGACACGGCTGGGTCTCCCACCCCTGACTCTGCTGCCAATCTCTTCTCAAGTAGAACAGTGTCACCACACAAACCTTGGGGGTCTAGGCACAAGAGATGCAGTGCAACCAAAAATTCAACTCAGACTCAGGGGTGTCATTTCCAGCAACTCTGAATGGATGGATGCCTTCTGATTGTTCATATATACTTATTAAAAAGAAGGAAAGAAAAAGAATAACCAACAATGTCTTGACCATGGCCAGAATCCATTGTATGGTGCTGGTCTGCCTGCACATGATAAATATGCACATGACTGTTCATATTTACTTATTAAAAGAAGGAAAGAAAAAGAATAACCAACAATGTCTTGACCATGGCCAGAATCCATTGTATGGTGCTGGTCTGCCTGCACATGATAAAGAAAGAAGCCCAGTGCAAGTAGGGCCATGGGAAAGGCAGCAGGAGGCAAAGCACAGAACAGAACATGGGACAGCAGGATGACACCAGGAAGACAAATTGAGGTGGGAGAAGGAGATAGAGAAAAGCATGCTGCACAAGAGGACAAACAGAAGAGAAAACACAGAGGGAAGCCAGAGGGTAGAGGCAAAAGATAACAAGAAAGGAAGGAGTGGAAATTTAAAGACAAAAGCCATGAAGGGAAATAACATAGCACAGATGAGGAATAAAGGAAAAGACAGAAACAGAAATAAAATATATATACAGGAAGCCCTTTCTGCTATAAACTTCTTCTTATCAAGCACAGACAAGAAACACTTCCAAAAAGAAGAGCTCAATTAAGCATGGAAAGTTCAGATCACCTGAAACTTCTGAAAGCAGATGAAAGAAACTACCTTAAATTATGAAGCAGGATTTCATCCCAAAGCACATGCCCCTGCTCTGCTCTAACAGAAAACTTCTCAGTTCCATAATACTTTCACCCATCTACTTGGAGAAGAACAGGGCCCACTTCTATCAGTACATTCAGTGATTAGAGACTAATTATTGATGAAGTAGAATTCAGGCTTAAGTTCATCACTCTGTGCTGCAGTCCATGCAATACACACAGCCATGAGAGAACTATTCTAGTTAAAATACAGAAAAGAGGATCCCTTTCTCCTGCCTCTCCTGGCACACATCAAAGACACATCAAGGTGTTTTAGATGAAGGATTACACAAATTTTCCCTTAGAACACAGGGCTGTAACCCTTGGCAAGTGGTCAAGCACAGCCCAGTCTGAGTTTGATTCTGCACTTCTGTTTTGTTTGAATGCATTGTTTTGTATCACTCACTGCTCACACCTCTAGCCTGGCAGAGTACAACCGTGAATCCACTGAGCAAGGAGGTAACTGTAGTGCACCCTTTAACCCAGAGACAGGCAAAAAGCCCAAATACAAACCAGAATTTGTGCATTCAGAACACAAAAAGACACATCAAAAAAAAAAAAACTAATAATGAAAGGGACTCCTATTCCTACATCATTGCTTAGCACTACCATCTGCTTAATTCAGTCACCAATATACTGAAAAAAACCTTTTCTTGCTTCCCTAAATTATCATAAATATCACATAGTATGCTGCTGGCTCTGTCACAAAAAACATCAGTAATCACAGCTTGCAAACCAAAGACAAGTGACCAACACAGAAACACACAGTGGAACCATCCTTGAACCATCAGTTTTCTATAATTAGTCTACTGTTCCAAAAGGACAGGTTTGGAACCCTCTCACAGACCTTTACCTTAAGATATTTAGGATTAAAGATAGATTCATTTCCAAGAATAAATGATACCTAAGATACAGCCTATTTTTAAAAAATACATTTGATTTACCATTTCTCTTAAGACACATATACCTGTTTCTTACAGTGTTTGTTATATATTTGGTTATAAATGCATGTTGCCATTACTACTGCAACATATAAGTGACCTTGTGTTGGAGGCATTAATGAGAAAGGGAGAACATGGCTCACACAACCAGAGTTTGGGAGGTTGATAGAGGGTCAATGTTTCACTGGCTCAGCCACAGGCAAAGACAGACTCAGAAACACTCACAGGCTTATTTTACAAGTCTTGGAAACTCCATCTTACAGGCTCTGCCTTTTACCTCCCACCACAGAGAGGAGGGAACACCTGCTCTGCACATACATCCTTGCACTGAGGTCACCACTGCAAACTTCCCAAGTCACAAAGGATGAACACTTGGCCTGCTCAAATTCTCACATATTTACCTTCTCTTGAGCCCAACCAGAAATTATCAAGTTTACATTTCTAGTTCCCATTTACCAGTGTTCCACTGGTTTTTCCTGAGGCTGATTACAAATTTTGTCTATTTCGTATTCATAGAAAAACCCCACATGTATAAATACTTCATTTTCTGCTTACAAATTAAAAAAAAAAAAGAGCCAGTTCAGCTAGCTGATGGAAAGCAATTCATCTATTCAATTCAATGTAGCAACATTGAGAGAACCAAGCTAGATATAATATCCATATGCAAACTAAAATTATGAAGGTGAACTTGAATTAGAGACAAAGTGGGGTCTCCTAGCAAGACCAAGGGAGCAAAAATCCAGCCAAAGGTTCAGTGATGATTAATATTTGGTCTGTTCACAAAGCAGAGGAAAGGTCTGAACATTACTAACAGAATAATCCCTACTCCCATTGTAAGATAGTCCTCTCTCCAGCACTTATTGACATAAGCACCTCAAGCAGCAGGAAATACAGGATCCAGCAGGTTCCCAAGCAAGCCTGAAGATTTCTCACTCAGCTCTTCTCCTATATTCCCTCATAGTGCACTTGAATCCACACTAACCAAGGAAAATTGCCGGTGAAATTCCAGAGGAGAGGCATGGACCCAGACCACTGGGTAACATATTTCCTGGTAGAGAACCCCAATCACAGGAAAAGCCAATGCTGCTCATTCCAGGACTAATTATTTTATTAGACTGAACACACAGGATATGTCTGTGTGCTCCCTTATTGAGTTTAAATCTGTCCCAACAGCTCAAAGTACATAGCCAGTATAAATTCTGCTCTTTGAGCAAACTTAGTGGAATGATTCAACTTCAGGATAAACAGGATACAAATTTAAATGAGAATTTGAGATCACTTAATGGCCAACTAAACTTTAAATACATATAATTGGAGGGGTCCAAGAGGCCTTCTACTTAAAATAGATAAGGTTTAAGAATCTCTTACTAAAAGAAGAAAAAAAAAAAAAAAGACATCAATTACTATTCCTTAGACTAGCCTGGCCACATCAAATAATAAAAGAGAAATCAGCAGGGATGAAAATGTCCATTGTCTTTCTAAACATTAGCACATTGTAGAATTGAAATTGGCTCAGAAACACCAGATAGTAACCTAACAAAACTAATGCTAGAAACATTTTTCAAAATTATTAGCTTCTGACACAAGTAACTGCTTTACCCTTTTCATGTAATGCTTTCTGAAATTAGTTATTAGCAGATCTCGGGGTCGACTGACAGCTATGGAGATTTGTGCCCTGCATTTCTCAGGGGAAAAAAAGAAAGGCTGTTGGTTGGTTGGTTGGATACACAGCTGCATAACTCTTTCTTTACACTAACCTGAATTATTCTGCCTTTCATCAGCAATTTTTATTGTCCATATTTACTTAATTGCAATTAAAATGTCATCTGCACAAAATAATTACTTTTAGGAAAATAAACATATACACACCACAAATTACCCAAACATGTTCATAAAACAGAAGACCTCATATCAACCCTAATTTTCCAGGTAAATTAATACAAAATTATCTACTTCTTGGTAGCCAGTTCCTTTTTTCATGAGCTTCCTTTCCCATCCAAAGAGTCACATGCAGATTATGAGTGCACAAAACCACTCTACTATTTCAAGATGGAACTTCATATAAACAACAAAATTGCTACGTGTAATTCAATATTACCCTTGACAGCCTTTGTAAGTTTTAGAGAATTAAAAAAAAATAATTTCCATTTTATCTTTTCAAGTACAACCCTAGTATACTATTTTCAACCAAAGAAATACATCTCTGCACACCACTTACTGCAACACCATCCCTTTTTTGAAAGATCATTTATACCAGCATTGATTGCTTTGAAAATTCACATTGATGTCCCTATCACTTTAAAATGTATTAATGCAAAATCTCCCACCATCCTCTCATTAAAAATGAAAATATCCAGTAAAATAAACAGCCCAATAACACCATTAAAAACTGCAAACAGAGTAGACAAGTACACTAGGAAAGGCAGTAAACCTTCAAGTCTGAAACAAGTGTCAGAAACAGTAAGAGTAAATATATAATCAATATAAGCAATGGAAACAAAACTTTTTTGCCACACAAATATATGGACATACACAGCATATTAATATACATTTCTTTCCAAAGAATTTTACTGATAAGAAACCTAATTTTGAACACATGACAAAGTAAACAAAGTAACGCTTAATACTGGGGGGGAGGGGGGGGAACACAAATCAATTCCATAAACATTTTGTATACCACTATCTACCAATTTCTTTTGCTGAAATTATCTATATTTGGTGCAATCTCAAATGCTAGCAGTTAATCATGTTAAAAGCACAGCAAACAAAGAATAAAAATTAAAGATTACTTACCAAATTATGATTAGTTGAATTAGAATCATCTTCTGGGAATGGGATGTAAACAGCTAAGGCCACACAATTGGCAAAAATAGACAGTAGTATAAATATGTCAAATGGTCTGGAAAATCTTGTTAAGGAACTCATGACTTTGAGTATCTGCAAACTTTTAAGTCTAGTTCTCCATTCCAGCATCAACAATGGTAAAGATTTAAGGCAATCTTTTGACTGATAACTCTGACAAACACTCCATCACCTTTAGTTATAGCACTATATATACCATATTATTTTCCATCACAATGATCCTTCAACGTCCTCTTCCTTTTGAAAAGAGTGAAAACTATTACTCACGCTGTCACAGAGCATTTCACATTAATTTCCAAAGATGAATATAATTATCCACTCATAAATCTACATGCAGGTCATCATAATGGGCAAGGAACACTCATGGATCTATTCTGTCCTCATACAAAGGTTTCATAAATATACATTTGTCTAAAGGAAGAAAACCATTGGAAATACAGTTCATAGTGGGATATGGGAAAGATTTCCAGAAAACCACAGCTGTTCTCTTACAGGAGAGCTAGAAAGCTGTGCAATTGACACAGGAAATTTCTGAGCCTCTCCATGTCTCTGACAGTTGCATTCCTGAATCCTGGCTTTAGCCAAGCCAGATGAAAGTTTAGGTGAATTGAGTAGATCCCCAGCCACAAAAAGAGAAGCTACAGATTTCCACACTGACAACAGCAGGGACTGCAGCTCTGCTTTCTATACTAGGGCTGGACAGCAGCAGTGGGAACCTGGAGATACCTTCTGTCTTCCAGAAAAAAATGTCTTCCTTATCTTAAAATTCATGATTATGTACCTCATCCTTCAGTTCATCATTGATTTTCCTTTTTCATGAGGTATTTTACTATTCTCAGTGACAAGAAACACAGAGGTACTGAGATGAGCCTATCTGTGGGAGCTTGGAAATGAAGTACTTGGACCTCAGCTGCAATTTTTGGCATCCTTTGATGCACAACCTCTGGATATGTTTCCATAAGAGTCCAATAAAAGACTGGGGTAAGAGTACTAAATATATTCCAAAGCATATTTTTGCCAGCTTAAAAAGTTCCCTGGGAAAAAAAGAGGGGGAAAAAGAAAAGTCCTACAAAGCCCATATGTCCTATAAGATGTGTTACATTTTGTTTGCTGGCCTATTAAAAGTTTGTCACCTTGAGGGCCACTTTTATGTCTACAAAGCAGATCAACACAAACAGCTGCTACATTGTGTATAAAATAAAGTTAAAACAGCATTTTCCAGACTGGGGTGAGCAATTGATACCATCACAAGACTGACAATGTTTTTTATGATGTGGTGCTGCTGGGACAAATTCTCGCTGAGTTATTCCACTCCAGATCCATAGTAATTTCATTTACCCGACCTTAGCCAAGGAGAGGCCAATTTACTGAAATTAGTTGGACTTCTACCAGTTTAAATGAAAGAAGAAGCCATTTCACTATCTTTAATTTGCAATTGAATTTTGTACAAAGAACTGAAAAGCACCAACCCCATAAATGAGTAACAGCTCTTATTGCCAGGTTGGCTGTTCTGTTTATAGTAACAAATTGAGTTTTACTTCAGTAATCTACTGTCTTGAGCAGCTGTTTCCCATTACAGGGATGTTGCCATGACTAATATGCTAACATTTGTCTCCTTGTACCCCAGCAAAACTATTTTCTATTTCAAAGCTTTTCTTGGTAATTAAATAATATACTAAACCATCATGCTATCCATTCTGCCAGAGAAATGCACATATTTCCACATCATAACCACTGAACTAAAGGACTTCCCATCACACAGGTCATCATGAACACAAGGCAGCATCTCCGCTCTCCCATCTAGATGAACATGCTTCCAAATATGTTTGGTGGTAGATATGTTGTACAAGCTCAGAAGATTATTATATTTCAGACACTTGTGTGTACTTAGAACATTTCCTTGGCTTAAGTAAAAATCTTCCTGCTTTTAGTACTGGGAAAACAATTGTTTTAAAAAGATTTCTACATCTGACTCCTTAGCCTTAATGGCAGTACCCCAAATTGCAATATGGAAGATATAGGTTTGACACCTTTGGCCATCTCCCTAACACTGGATGGCTAAATACATTTCCATCCATTCTTCCTTATTTGGAAAGGCAAAAAATGCAATGCAGAGATTTGCTGGAATATGATGTTAGCCTGAAAATGTTCCCCCAACTTCTCCCAAAAAAAAAGGAACAGCTATGAGCTCTGACTTTCAGCTGCCTACTTCAGTAAATGATATTCTGTGTCAATATGACACAAGAGACTATCTTTAACAGCAACTGAAGCCAAATTAACTCCCATTGACATTAATGACAGTTACCCACACATACAAGTGATGTAACATGTAAGTTGTGATGCTCCAAGAGATCCTGTAAAACAATCCCCTTTATATGATCAGAAAATGTAAGAAAATAATTTAAAAAGCAAACTGCAAGAAAGGATACTTCCATTCTACTAGACTAATGCAGGCTCTTCGTATTGGATTGTTGAGGGATAAACAGAAAAGGGCACGGGGTGGCCGACTATTGGATGTATTACCCTGTTTTTTGCTCTTGGCATATTGCTGGCGTTTTCTTTGGGACAGAGATCCTACAGGCTGGGCTGTGGTGGTACTCATGTTTTGGGCAGCCTTTGCTTGTCTAGCAGCATCGATTGCAGCTTGCCAAGATAGAACAGTTTGCTTGGATGGTGCTGAACTGTTTGACTGGATAGCTGGTCCGTCACCAGGGAGAGGAATCCTGGTGCTGCTTGCATAGTTCACCTCTGTGGGACAAAAGAAAAAAGTACTTGGTTATAATTGCTTTACACTAAAATGGGTCTAATCCAAAAAAGATTGTTCTAAGACCTCCTGGCAGTGTGATGTTTGCATTACATACACAGATACATTTGCATACACTTGTGCTGCGGTATATGCAATTGAACAGCAGAAAATATGCTCAGGAATCAGTCTTACAACTTCAAGATGGATGTAAGTATTGACACACAAACACGTCTCATTTTGATTCTTCCATTTACAATGTCTTTTTCTAAGTGGATGGAAGCCTTCCTGTCCTCATGTTTATTCAGTAAACCATACCTACCCTCTAAGATCAAGTTTGCTGTAGCACCTTCACATTTACTACTCTCTCAATTTATTTTGGTCAAAAGAATAGTCATTCCAAATTCTTACACATTGTTCAATTAAGAATAAGCAGCAAGGTAGAGGGGGAAGTTCTGTAAGCAAGTTAAATCTTGCCCTGCTTTGCATTCTCAAAGAAAAATGCGTGGATGCCTCCCACAAGCGAAGATCCAGTACTGTCTGTGATAAACACGTTCATAAAGCTCTGCTGTCTTGTGCACAAGGAATCACAACCACGGACCCATTGTAAAAGGATGAGCTCTGGTTCTGTAAAAGGATGCTGTTTGGTTTTGCTTCTTCATGAGAATTTAAAAAATAAACTGCACCTTCCAAATAATAATCGAATAATAATAATCGAGCGCTCTTTATGCAGATGACAGCAAAGAGGCAAAACACCACCTCCTCGCAAGGATCCTTCCTCGCGAGCTCTTTGACTAGCGCAACAGTCTACTCCTACATGCACCTGTAGGAAGGAGAGGCTCCTGAGTGCGTTTCAAAACTTGATGCCTGGGTGGGGAAAAAAATGGAGGAACGGCACAATATACGTGCTGAGAATTCGGGCTGGTAAGAGAGATGACTGTGAAACGAATCTACCCAGGCAGGGGACGAAAAATCTCTCCCCGCCAGGCAGCGGAGAGGCAGGGAAAGCACAGCCCTCCCGCTCCAGACGGGGGGCACAGACCACGGGAGCGCCGCGAACGCGCGTGGACGCGGCCGAGGCCGGCGCCGGCCCC
>NW_005054339.1:3461101-3461407 GCF_000277835.1 Geospiza fortis | reverse complement strand
CCCCCCCCTCTTTTTTTTTTTTTCCTCCCCCAGATATAAATGCAATGGCACAGCCATCTCCCCCGCCTTCCGCCTGCCCTTCGGGATGCCATGAAACGTGGCTCGGCGCAAATAAACCACCCACCTACTCATCTATCTATACAGCCATCGTCTTTTTAAATGGATGCTCGAAAGGGAAACAAAGCCCGGGTGACTGCGTTCCTCGGGGGCAACACAAACTTGCTGCTGATTGAGGAGGGAGGAAGCATTTATAAACAACAGCGGGGGCTGTGGCAGCGGCGGAGCCCGTCGGCGGAGCGGATTAGC
>NW_005054339.1:3460639-3461009 GCF_000277835.1 Geospiza fortis | reverse complement strand
AGGTACACACGGATGAGGCGAACGCAGCCCCAGCCGCGTCCTCCCGCAGCTGATGTTAATGGCCCCGGGACAAGGGACAGACGCGCATAAATGAAATCGCACGTTGGTCACCCGCCGAGGGCAGCACCTTGTCCCGCCTTCGCCTCATCCCCTGCCCTTCGCGGTCCCTCCTCGAACACAGCCGCTCATTCCTTTCCCATCCCAAAGCGACCCCATCCTCAACCCCTTCCCTAATCCCCCCAATCCCCGACTCCCAAATCCCTCATAAATCCTCCCCCGCCCCCACCCCTCCCCTCAGCCCCAAGCACGCCGCTGCCCTTGGTGGGCGCCCCGGCTCTTACCTTCAGGGTGCTGCTCGGGCTGCGGCTGC
>NW_005054339.1:3457975-3460174 GCF_000277835.1 Geospiza fortis | reverse complement strand
TGCTCCCGGGGCCCCCGTCCTTCCTCAGCCCCCTACCCAGGGCAGGGACAGCGACAACCCCCGGGGCACCGACCTGGGCCACAGCGGCTTTAGCGTCTCCCTGTCCCCGCGCTCCGGGCACCGTGTCCCGCTCCTGGTGGCTCAGGGCTCCCCGGCCGCTCCGTCCCTGCCCGCACCCTCTGCCCTCACCTCCAGGAAGACTCCCGAGTTATCCCAATGCCGAGCTCTCCGCTGGCCTGTTGAAATGCCCTCATTCTGACTTCAAGCTAACATAGGATCTTCGACGTTTATCCAAATAAATAAATTGACTTGGGAAAAAAATCATTTTGGTGTTACCTTCCACTGCAGAAGCCTCAAACATTCATTTCGGGTTTGTCTCATTCTGGGTGGTGAAGCTACCCCAGAAGCGCCGTGTCTGGAGGGACCATGAGCTGCTACCACAAAGGAGCAAACCTGGGACAGCCACCTTCCCTTACAGCAAGGCAGTGTTTCAATCACAACAAAAAGTGATTAATGAAGTTCCGTAAGAATTACAGAATAAATTCCAATTTAAAACAGAACTGATGCTTCAAAATTATAGTTTGTTTTCTCTGCAATGAACATTTCCCCATATTTTTAAAGAATATTTCAAGCCACAGTTATACTCAGTGGGTGTGAGCCCTTATCTTTGACAAAAACTGTTACAAAAACTTTTCCATTAAACTATTTCTACTACACCTTTCCTCTGCCACTTTTGTATTCATGTGCCTACCCACTCTTTCATCCATTCTTCATCCACAACTATCTCCATCTAATTAATAATAAATAACATCTACAGACAGTAATAAGAAGAAGAGCAATAAAACCTTAATACTGCTGATATTCTCCAGGGATCCAGTGAAGAATGCCCAGACAGCAGCTTTATAAGAAGCTCTCCGTTAGGTAAAGCCTATCCTTTTTGGCTTTACCTTTGTTAATTGAAGAATTAAAAAAAAAATAGCAGCAAGGCTGATTTAGAGAGCAGCCTTCCACAGATGCTTCCTCTTTTCCAATTTTCTGACCTGACTGGCTCAGCTGTTGCAGGTTTGGTTGATTTGGGAAGGCACCACACCCTCTCACAGGTGTCATTACAGTGCAGGTGTTTCCAGTTTAAACAATCTTAACATACTTAGGTACTTGCCTTACATGCCCAGAAATTAACTAGGACTTCTCAACAGCCAGATATTTATGCTTGGTAGATTTTTCAAAAGTATCTAAATCAAGATTAGTTGCCTAACAACCACTGCAGGCACTGAAGAAGGCACCTCATGTGCTTAGCAGGAGTCAGTGCCCCACCCAAGTACCTAAGAAGTATCTGGGCAAAGCTGGACTCCAGCATCCAAATAATTTTTTTTTAGTTAGGCTCATTAATTTAAGCACTGAGGCACTACTGAGAAATTCACATCTGCTAAGGTTTAGGTCTAACACAAACAAAAACATCCCCCAAAAAACTGCTTCCCTTGCAAATGTTTTCATAAACTTCTTGATTTTGGCCTCACCAATGTCATTTTCTAACCCCAGTCCTTATAATGACCACAGCAATACATACTAAAAGCTACCAAATACTCCTCAAAATCAATAAAACCATTAAACAGTGAAAAAAATTTCACAGTTGGTCCAAACTTGTGAGCATACAGTTGTGCATATTTCAAAAGCTAACTGTCCTTTTATTGCTAGATCAAATTACCTACTACACTTTCAAATCAAAATCAGAGATAAAAAGAAAATGCAAGTCTGTTTAGAAACTTTTGAGGAAGTATTCAGGAACACTGATAGTCTTTAGGTACAAAAGTGCTAATTACTGAAGCCATCAATTCTTGTCTGAACAGTTTTCCCTTCTTCTAGAAACTGGTGCCCATTTGTTTCTCTAGGATTGCTTCACTTTTCTGTCACTTTGGTATTGGTTGCTCACTCCTGAATGAAATGGCCAGCATTCTGTGGATGTTTTAGAATATGTCCGAGCTACAACATGATGACATTTTGAATAGAAATAACCATTTTCCGGAGAAGAAAGAAATATGGATGTTCCCATGTGTCATACCTCTGTGCCACACCATACTCAGTGTACTTCATTTAAATGTTATAGATTAGTAGAGCAGGGAGTACATATATTCAATATTATAATACATTTATTGCAGATTTCCAGCTAAATAACCATCATCCTCCTCTTGATAACATTTA
>NW_005054339.1:3455285-3457937 GCF_000277835.1 Geospiza fortis | reverse complement strand
AAGAAACCGACTCAGGGATATTGCAGAGAGCCCATTAAGAATTTTGGGGTGCTGTGCAGAAGGACAAACCTGCTTAACCAAAACGTCAGCGTCTATGAACTGGTGGAGTGGAGCACAGCAATGCTGTGAAGGAGATCATTGCAGGAAGCAGAACCAAATCCAGTGGCAATGCATGTGGGAGGAACTTACATCACAAATACGTAATTTTATAAAAAATGGGAAGCTGCAGAAGTGGCCTCATCCTTAACAAGAGAGGGATTCTCACTCATGCAGGTTAATCCATTATTAATTCTAATAGTCCAGCTGAAGTTATTACTATGCTAATATATACTAAACTATTACTATCCTTATTCATGGGAGGAATATTTTAAGGAAACATGGCTATGTTGCAAACAAGGGTTTGCAGGATTAATTCTTGTCCATGTTATGCATTTTCTTTTAATTTTGTATATATTTTCATGGGGAAGGCTCTCTTCTTGTCCAGAGACTTATATTTTCATTCTTCTCATCTAAAGTATGATGGAGCTACAGTTTGAATTTGAAGATCTAGTTCAAATTTTTATCTAAAAAAGACCATGATGAAATTTAAATATGTTCATATATTGTTTATGTCAGATCAGTGAATATCACCTTTCTGATGTCACTGTGAGTAAGGGTGACTCTTTAAAGAACTTAAAATAGCACATTGTTATTGTGGATGTAATTTATATAGAAAAATATAAAAAGTACAGACTTCCAAAAATCCATTAACTTGGATCTCAAAAGTAGATAAAAATGTACATAAATGGATTTTAAAATACATTAATCCACTATGGGATAAAAATGATGAGAGGGAAGCTTAATTGTCCGTGTTATTGACCTTATCCACACTTGAGATTTAATAGGTAAAAGAACTTTCAAGAGGATTAAATGCTGAATTTTCATATGTCCTCTGCAAGAACAGTCTTTTATGGTTTTGCATCACTGGGTTGTTTTACTAATTTGCATGAGCAAAGTATCCTGATACTAAGCATAATTTTTATTTTCTTCTCTCCTATTTAGCACTTGAAAAAAAAATTCCAGATACAAGAAACCTGCCACACTGAGGTCTTGCCATGTAATCATTTGCAAATAAACTCACCAGAAATACAAATTTTTTAAAGGTGAATATAAATGAAGTGAGTAAGACTACTTCAGTCTAGCTGGAGATTTAGCTCTATATTTTGTGAAAATATCTCATTGTGAAAATTTGTACAAAGAAAGAGTGAGAGGGAGTGAGGGAGAAGGGAAAGAAGGAGGGAAGGCAACAGGATGCATGGACAATACTCTTTTCATTTGTTTGCCTGAGCTGAAGCTTCAAGTGGATTAAAGAAATGGATGATGCTCTCCAGTATTGCTCATCAACTCAACAAAAGTCCAATTTATTTTGTCCATCCCTTCTGCAGAAGTTTATAAGATGGTACCCATAGCTAGCAAGGAACAACTGCAAACATGATTTTGAATTAAACATTTCTTTTATATAGGTCTATGAAAGACATACAGTCTGCAACTACATTTTTCATTATCTCTATATGCAAGTATAAACAGTGTAATCTGCTCTGAACACAATGAAATCTGTCAAATTTAAAATCCAGTTGGACTTTTTCAAAACAAATTACTAAGAATGTAATGAAATGTGTTTTCCTGACTAATTAGATTCTTTGGCTTTGTGTGGCTTCAATTAGGATGCTATTACTCAGCAACACAGTTTATATTCTTCCAGCAGCTCCCTCTTTTAGCTACAGTTCTTCACTATTTTCAGTGTTTACCATATCTTTTCACCAACTTGCTTTGACTGAAAATACCACTAATTAAAAGTTGCTGGATATTCTGTTGTTCTTTATCTCAAAGCTTCATTTCCTAGTCATCAAAAATGAAAAAATCATCTTCTCCTTGTTCTCCTCTGATCTACAGTCATGGGTTGTCCTCACATTTTTCTCCAGGGATCCCCTGCTATTAATAAATACTTTCCACTCTGAGTGTTATCCACCTTCCAGAGCTCTCTCATGCTTATGCCAGTCTGCTCCTCTGGGGCCCAAGTGATTTGGCTTTGGTGGGCACCAGACTGGGTTTCCAGCCAGAAATTATTTCCAGCTCTATTACTGTGCTAGCAAGGTGAATTGAATTGGTGACAGCAGGACTACATCACCTTAAATTTAGAGTATCCATATTTAGGATAGAAAATATTTAAACTGTTGACTGCAAGAACACATTTCAAACTGTCATTTAAGTAGATTCAAAATTTTCTCTCAAGAGTTTCATCTCTATTTTTAGTGCTCGGTAGAATGATGATTTCACAGATGGGCAACATAGCCAGCTACCAAAAAAATTCCACTACACATAATTGTGCTTGAAAATGTCACAGCAAAATGGATGGATGACTCACTGTATCAGCACATGTGCCTCATGCAAACAAATAACTTTTATAAATACAAGCCACACTCCAGGTTTTTTCAGAATGTTCTGCTGGTGGCTTGTGATGGAGTTTCAAAACCCCGCACCGGAGGCTGGAAGACTACTAAAAACTGCACAGACTTTAGGCAAGCAAACACATCCGTGTGGGGGCTCTCCCCCGGCGCCTGCAGGAGACAGCAGCCAGGCAGCTGCAGCCCCGGCGGGGCCGGGGGAGGCTCC